>NC_142149.1:18113235-18272353 GCF_024610735.1 Ursus americanus
AATTGATCAAACACACACTGTTTAAAGAGGTGGGGAAGCTGAGAAGCTGGGAGCTGTGACTTCTGACTCCAAACCCTTTGCTCTTTCCCAGCCAGAGTAAGAAAGTCGGTCCCAGCCTTCTCTGAGTACAGTGTGTGAGATGGTTTGATCCTGCACAAAATGCCCTGGGTATGTTCCAAGGGCGGAGCTGGATTCGTGGAGACTTCACTTGTACAATGTGTCTGGGGGAGAGGGGGTCTTTAACAAAAATAATACCAAACGATGAAATCAATTTAAGAACAGGGCATTGCATAGGTCCCGCAAATGAGGGGCCATTAGCCCAAGCTTCATCAGCATCAAGGTAAATCGGCCTCTCCTATGTGCCCTGCCCACTCGAAAATCCGGTCACACCAGATCTTGACAGGGGTTTCCTCCCTGTTTGTAAAACGTGGCACATGTGGGCTGTCGAAGTCCTGGGAAAGGAATCTCATTTCTCCCAGGAGACAAGAGGAATTACAGCAGCAGTGAAGCCGTGGAGGGAGGATGGAAAAGGCTGTGTGCCAGGGGGGAGTCCAAGGGGGCTGCTGACCCAGCGGGGCGCGATGCGGTGCGGGAGGCTGGCAGCCCGGGAGCCCGCGGAGCCCGGAGCCCGGAGCCATGGCGCTGCCCGGGGAGCGACCGCCCAGACCGCAGGCGCTCTTCAGCCTTCTGGCTCCCTGCGTTCCTGACAACCCTTCCTCTGAGCAGGGGAGGCAGAGACAGAAGACCGCAGCCGACGGCAGTGCGAGGGTGGATGGTGGTCCCCGCCCAGGCCTCTCGACCCTCCGCTCCGCAGGACGGTGGAGTGCCGGAGGCCTCGGCGAAGGCTGCCCCGCGGCGGCTCGGGCGGCGAGGCCCGGGTGCCAGGCTCCCCTAGCGGCTCCCCGCCGCCGCTGGGGGGGAGAAGGGGGGGAGCAGCGCCCGCGGCCTGCTTTCCCAGGGCTGGCCGAGCCTTTTTGACAAGCTGATTGCATGGCGGGGATTGGCTGGTCCGGGCGTGACGCCGGTAACAACAAAGGTGGAGTTGGAAGAAATTAGATTAAAGGAGAGGGAAAAAAAAAAAAAAATTAAAGGGGGAGCTGGCAGGGGACAGGAGGCAGAGACCGAGGGGGAGATGCGGGAAGCGCGGTCTCCCCGCTCCCACTTCGCCCCGGAAGCCCCTTCGCGCAGACCCACCGGGATTAGGCTCTCCACCCTAGCCCCGGCCCAACTACCGAAACCAGGGTGGAGGGGGGGATGGCTGCTGCTTCTTGAGAAATCCCCCTAACTCCCACCCTGACACCCCTCGCTACGGCCCAGGGGGAGAACTTTTTGCTCGGACACCTCGGATCCTAAACCCAGCGGAGGTGAGGGGCTTTGAGAACAACGAGAGGCTCGCTCTAAAACCCGGAAGGCCCTCGCGGGGAGCCGAGATCCGGCGAGGCTGGGTGCTCCCCCGGTTTTTCGATGTGTTGAAAATCTAAGAGCTTCTTTTTCTTTCTTTTTTTTTTTTTTCGTAACACCCCCCTCCTTTATCCCCCACCCCCTCGCTTTGGCTTCAGGGTTGCAAAAGCAAAGAGCAATAAAAAAAAAAAAAAACCCGCGCACACACTCAGACACACACCAGTGGCGACAGGGGAGAGTTGGAAAGACGCAGGAGAGAAGCAGGAGGCAGGAGGCAGCGGGGAGGGAGCAATGGGAGCGGGAAGCAGGCAGGTTCCCTCGCAACTCCCCCTCCGGCCCCACGTCGCTTCGCCGGCCCCGGCAGGGGAGGAAGGAGCCGGGCTAGCAGATGGAGGAGTGGAGCTCGCTCTAGGCAGCGGGCTTGGCCGGAGAATGGAGGAGCCGCCAAGCGACCGGCTGATTGGAAGAGAAACGCAGAGCGATGGAGGCGGGGGTAGGAGGACGATTTCTCTGCGGGGACTGGCGGCGGCGTATACGCCCGGGTCGGGCGCTGCAGAGCTTGGCTAGCTTTCAACCCGCGCTCGCCGGCTCCAGCCCCGCGCGCCCCCACCCCCAGCCCTCCCGGCGGCTCCGCAGGTGAGTGAGAGCTGGGGGCAAAAAACCCCAAAAGTCTCAACACGCCTGCCCTGCCCCCCACCAAAAAAAAAAAAGAAAGAAAGAAAAGCATTTTTTCTTTTTCTTTTTTTATTTTCGTGCAGCCCCCATCGCGGTGGGAGGGAAGGGGGTGAGGCTGAGTGGCCCGAAGGAGGCGGAGGGGCCAGGCGAGGCCGGGGTGGCCCGGGAGGCGGCGGCGCCGAGGCGGCTCTGACGGGCGAGCGCTCGGAGCGGCGCTGCGCTGCGCCGAGGCGGGCGGGCGGGCGGAGCGGGGCGGGCGGAGCGCGGCGCGTGGGGCTCGCCATTAGCCGTCGCTCCGCTTCGCCATCTCGGGCTTTGTCTGGCGACTCGCTGCCCCGGCGTCGGCTGCGGCGGAGCTGCGGCTCCGCTCTTCGGCCCGCCGCACCCCTAGGTGCCCCTGGCCCGCGCTCCCATTCACACGCTCGGTAAGTGAGCCCGGGCTCCGCGGATTTCGGGGGAGAGGGGTTGCTGTGAGTGGCGGCGGCGCCGATCTCCATGCGCCCGGGCAGGCCTGGGGAGCCATGCCGGGCTGGATTGAACCGGCTCCCAGCGCGGCTCCTCCGCCGAAGCCCATCGCCCCCTCGCCGTTTCCGGGGTGTAAGGAGCAAAGGGGATTTTTTTTTTTTTATTTGCAGGGAGGACATTTTGTACGGTATTTTTTTTTTTTTTAAGTTTTGTGTGTGTGCTGTTCGGCAGCAAGGGGACCGCGAGGTAGGCGCCGAAGGCTGGCGCCGCGATGGGCGTGCGTGCGCCCCAAGCCGGTCGCCACGCTCCGGGGAAGAGGGTGGGCGCGGAGCGCCAGCTCCAGGAGGCGGGAGAGGGTAGCGAGTGAGGACTGCCGTGGAAGCCTGAATCTGAGCTAGGAGGACTTGTGGGAGAGCTCCGTAGCAGGGCTGCGGGCACCCCTCAGCCTCCCCGGCCGCCGGGGGGCCCTCCGGGCACCCTCTCTGCGGCCGCGCCTCGCGCCCTCCCTCCCGCGCCGGCCGAGCCTGCTAGTTCCCCCGCGGGTCTGGCGAGGTCGCTCTCGGCGCCCGCCCGCCTCGGCTCCGAGCCCCGCCGCCATCCGGGCGGCTGCGTGTCTCCCTGCCCCGGCCCCCCCCCTCCCCGGCGGCAGCAGCAGCAGCAACAGCAGCCGCCGCCGCCGCCGCCGCCGCCGCCACCACCACCACCACCACCACCACTACCACCCCCCTCCCCTCCTTCCTTCCCTCCGCCTCGGCCGCCCGGGTCCCCCCAGCTCCCGCCCCTCCTCCCAGCTGCCCCCCGCGGAGCCCGCCCGGGCAGGCTGTGGGAGGGAGCGGAGCCGGCGAGGCGGGCGGGCTGGCGCTCGCTCCCCGGGGGTCGGTGTGCGCTCTACGGGGAAGGACGCGCTCGCTGCCCCGCTTCTCCCGCCCCCCCTCCCGCTCCTCCTCCTCCCTTCTCCCTCCTCCTCCCCGCTCCGGCGGCGGAGGCTGCGGCGGCGGCGGGGGGTGTGCGAGCTGAGGCCGGGGCCGGCGGGCGGGCGGCGGGCGGGCTGCCTGCAGGCGGAGGGCGCTGTGCTTTGTGCTTTTCGCCGCGAGGAGCAGCAGGCAGCAGCAGCCACAGCCGCCGCCGCCGCCACAGCAGCAGCCGCCGCCCCAGCGCCGCCGCCGCCGCGCCCGGAGGAGGAGCCGCTGCCGCCGCGGGAGGGAGCTGCGGCTGTGCCCGGCCGAGCGGGGGAGGGCGCCGCCGCTCAGAGCCGGGGAGGGAGCCGCCGGAGCGGGAAGCCCGGAGGCCGCGCTGCGCCGGGTAACCGAGGCGGCTGAGGACGCGCGCCGGGGTCGGGGCCGGGCGGCGGGGAGCGAACCGCGGGTGCCGTAGACGCCGGGGGGGACCCGGGGCGCCCTCCAGGCAGGGGACTGGACGAAAGAGGATCAGGGCACTGGAGAGGACGCCGAGAGCCGGGGGAGGGGAGGGCAGGAAGCGAGGCCCGAGCAGAGCCCCGGCCGCGGGCAGAGGAGCCCGCGCTTCTCCGAGCCGGCAGGCGCAGTTCTCGCCGGCCGCCGGAGGGGGCGGCGGGGCCGGTGAGCTCTGCGCCCCCGCCTCCCGGCCGCCGTCCTCCCGCCCTCTCCTTGGCTCGGCTCCCCGGAGGCCGGGGCGGGGGCGCCGGCGGGGCTGGGCCGCAAGCTCGGGGGAGGAGGCGGCGGTTCCCGCCGTGGTCGCGCCTCTGCGCCGGGCTTCTCCGTGCGCGTCTGGGTGGCTGGGCGGTGGCGGCGCCTCTGGCCGGGGTGGGTGGCTCGGGGGCGGGGGGCAGGCTAGGCCGCTTCTCTCCGGCTGCTCGCCCGCCCAGGCGGGCGGGGACGGCGTCGGGAGCCCGAGAGGGGGGGCGGCGGGAATCCGGATCCGGTCCCCGGGGGCGGTGCGGCCGCTGCGCTCCGGGGCCGGCGGCGGCTGCGCTGCGTCCGGGTCCCCGCCGGGTTGCGGAGGCGGGGGGAACCGGCTGGGGGGAGGCGGGAGGAGGAGACTGCGGCGCGTGCCCGCTTCCGCGGCCGCGCGCGCCCTTTACCCGCCCTTCCTCCTCCCCCGCCCTCCAGCCTGGGGCCTCCCCGGGGCGGGCGCACAGAGGAGGAGGAGATCTTTTTTTTTTTTTTTTTTTGGCCCGGGTGGGGGAAGGAGGGCGGAGGGCGGGCGCTAGCTGCACGCGGGAGCTGGGAGCAGTCTCTCGCGTGGGCAGGGGAGGGCGCACGCGGTGGAGCCGGGCTGCAGGGGTGGGGAGGGGGGGCGCACTCCCACACCCACCGACCCATTAGGTCTACTAGGGTCTCGGCAGGGTCTCCGCGAGTGTGGACTTGTGCCCCCCCTCCCCTTTGGGGGAGGGAGGAATAGAAAGTCCCTCACCTCGCATGCCGCCTGAGTGGGGACTGGTGTCTCTCCTAAAGGGTGAGGTGGTTTTGACCGCGGGTTGCCCGGCCAGCACGACCCGAGGAGGTGGCTGGAGGAGGTGGCTGGACGGCTGAAGAATGAACGGAGAAGCTGACTGCCCCACAGACCTGGAAATGGCCGCCCCCAAAGGCCAAGGTAGGAGCCCTTTAACTTATGTCCTCTTTTCCCACACGGCTGTCTGCAGGGCCCACTCCCCTTCCAAAGGGGCTAGACAGTCGGCAGTCTCTGAATTGAGACGAGGGGGCTGTCTTCGGTTTCAGGAGTCAAGTTTGGCTAAACCCAATTATTTGGCCTTGAGGCTATAAACTGTATTTTTCACACTCCATTCTTCCGCTTAGAGAGAGAGAAGGAGGCCTGTGCAAAAGCCTTCCTTCTGGGCTTCCCAATCAGGCCAGAGTGTGTCCTCTCCTCACCCAGTGTCCTGGAGTGGGAGGAGGGATGAGGAATGTAGGGGAAGGGGGAGAAGGAAAAGATGGGGAAGGCTTTTCAGGTGTTTTATTGTTACTCAGAGGACGGGTTTTGGCGAGGCAGGTGGAGGGAAAGGATGTTTTGGTGGTTTGAGGTTCCAAGCCATAGGAGGTCCATCACTAGACCCTACCCCATCCAGTAGGGATCTCATGTGTGTGGGGGCAGGGGGTAGGATGAAGCTGAGCAGCTGGCCATGACTGTGGGACACTGAGAGGAGAGAGGATTATTGGCCCATGTGACCCACCTTGTGGAAACCCTGACCCAGGTTACCAGATGCAAATGCAAATGAAGAGCCCTTTTGACTCCTGGCCCTGGTATCTGTTCTCCCAGCTTACCTTCCAGGGTCACCACCCTCCAGAGAGGCCTCCTGGAGCTGTAGTTCAGTGGTTGGAAATAGCTGGTTTAGACCCCCCCCCTTTTTTTTTGCTTCCATGGGGAGTGGGACCCAGAAGACAACTCAGAATTCTGGGGGTTCTCCCTGGAGCCAGGGCCCTGAGGGCCTTTGCCCACCTGCCTTGTCTTGCCTCCCAGCTGCCCTGTATGGTTCTTCCATTTGCATTCCATTTTTCTTCCTTGCCCCAAATTATTCACATCTCCAATGTTAGTTTCCGGCTGTGGCAGAGAGAAATGTCTGCATGGGTTCTCCTTACTGCCCACACTCCATCCTCAGTCCTTTTACATCTATGGGGTCCACCTGGAACTTAAACTTGGCAACACATTTAGACGTGTTGTGCCTCCCTGCTTCTCTCCCCTATCCCAGTAAGTTAGCCATTTGCCCACCAGGCCCCAAATCACTGTAGCTTCATTTCTTTCTCTCCCCCACAATAAATAGTAGCCTGTTGGCAGCCTGGCATGTTAGAGATGATCATGGTTTTGAAGTAGGCCAGACCTGACTTCAAGTCTGGCTTTCTAGGTATGATGCTGTCTGGACTGGAATTCCTGTTCTAATCCATATGGTCACAGTTTTCCCTTATGAATAGGTCATGTCTTGTCTTTGCCTTCAGATCGGAGGTAACCAGGGATTTGGGACGCTCTGGGAAAGAAGGATTGAACATTTAAGGACTGGGGAACAGAGGAAGGGAAAGCATGAGCTGGGCATGATTGCCTTTCTTACCCCTCCCCAGACCGCTGGTCTCAGGAAGACATGCTGACTTTGCTGGAATGCATGAAGAACAACCTTCCATCCAATGACAGCTCCAAGTTCAAAACCACCGAGTCACATATGGACTGGGAAAAAGTAGCATTTAAAGACTTTTCCGGAGACATGTGCAAGCTCAAATGGGTGGAGATTTCTAATGAGGTAACTGATCCTCCCCTTTCCTGACACATCTACACGAACCCCTGCCTCAACCTTCCTGGTGGGGGAGAGGAAACAGAAGTCTATAAACAGGAAGGAAAGAGACCAGGCGAGGTGCTCATGTGGTCGCCCTTGTACATTTGGGAGGTGGCACGGTTGACAGCACTGGCCTAGAGTTCTCAGTTCTGCCACTTTCTAGCTGTGTGGCCTTGAATACTTACCGTCTTGGAGCTTCTGTCGCCTGAACTGTTCTGGGGATTGAATGAGGTGCTGGCATGGACAACACATCGAGGTCAGGTGGTCACCTTGTTGCTGTCCTTTGGTGTGTACGGACTGCCTGGTCCTCTGCCGGAGGCATGGGCCAGCGCCTGGGTGTCAGGGGCTGAGTTGTGGCTGTTGGACTCTGCCCCTCCCCCTTCGATAAATTCAGTCTAGTGGAAAATAGAGGAGACCCATTGGAAAGGGGGGTATGCTCTGGGGTGGTGTTTCGCTTTCTGAACTCCCCCTTGCATTCACCTCCCTTCTTCCTCCAGGTGAGGAAGTTCCGAACGTTGACAGAATTGATCCTTGATGCTCAGGAACATGTTAAAAACCCTTACAAAGGCAAAAAACTCAAGGTGAGTTTTCAGGAAGAGGAGCATGACGTGTAGGAGAGGAATGGGCCAAAGAACGGATACTGTCTGACCTTCACCGTGTCCTTGACCCTCCTTCCAGAAACACCCGGACTTCCCAAAGAAGCCCCTGACCCCTTATTTCCGCTTCTTCATGGAGAAGCGGGCCAAGTATGCGAAGCTCCACCCTGAGATGAGCAACCTGGACCTGACCAAGATTCTGTCCAAGAAATACAAGGAGCTGCCGGAGAAGAAGAAGGTGGGGGGAGGGGGGCGAGCCGGGGAGGAGGGAAAAGGCAGGGAGCAGCTGGTGCAGTGTAGGTCAGCTGTGGGGGGAGGCTTAGATGGAGGGACTTGGCATTGGGTGGGGGTGGGTTGGCCCAGCAGAGTGTAGGGTCTTGGGCAGCCACACTCGATCTCCTCCTCCCGGTCCCACACGCGGTCAGGCCCAGGCACTGTCGAAGGCGTAAGCCGGATTGCGGCAGGTGCTCAGACCCACCTTTACAGCACAGACAGTCCACAGTGTTCTCTCACACAGCTCGGCTTCTGTGCTCGCCTTCTCACTGGCAGGCTGGCCCAGCAGTCCATCCTCGGACGTTTCCCACCGTGGTCTCATCTGATGCACGCAGCATCCCCGTACAGGGAACCCCCTGGAGAAGGGGTTATTCCGATTGTGAGGGTATGGAACCGAGGCTCAGGAGGGACTTATGTCCCGGGTCCCGCAACTAGTGACAGCAGAGCAGGACTCGAGTGTGCTTCCCACTGCCACATCCGCACGTGAAGTGGGCTTCCTTCCTCCGCGCACGTGTTCACCCAAGGACGCACCGTGTCCCTTGTGGCCTCCTGCGGTCCGGAGGTCGTTGACCTTGGGCAGAGGTTACCCCAGTCTCCCAGGCAGGGTTGGATATAGTCCCGCACAGTGAGGTCAGGTGGACCCTCCCTGAGGTTGGCAGCCAAGCCATGGAGGAGCCTGCAGCCAGGCGGGCCCTGAGCGAGATGGGGTGGGGAGAGAGGTGGACAGCCAGGGTGCCGGGCTGCGAAGCGGAGCTGGGAGAGGTGTCGGTGAGGGGCAGCGGGGGAGAGAAGAGGGCACATTGGGGGGAAGAAGAGACACAGCCACACACAGCCAGCTCTCTCAGGAGGCAGCACTGGCCCTCCTGTCTTCCCGGTTCATGCACTCTGGCTGCAGGCTCACATGCCCCCTCGGTTGTGTACCCGAAAAGGAGCCAGCTTGGCAGGGTGAAACCAGCTGTCTACCACGGCTGCCCAGGCCAAGCCGGAGTAGGAGGTGGTGGAGTTCTCCTCGCCCCCTCTGATGGGGATGTTGCAGAGCAGACTGTACATGACACCCAGATACTCAGGGCGTGGGAGGGAGAGGCAGAGGGTCCCAGGACCAGGGAGGGCTGAGACATTATGTGGTAGAGCGGACAGGGTGCTGGCCTGGGGGACCCAAGACTTGGGCCTGTTCTCCTGACTATCCCTGAATTGCTGTGTGTGACCTGCGGTAAGTTCCTTCATTTCTCTGGACTTGGGTCTTTATCTGAGGTGCGGAGGGTAAGCCCAGTCCTGTGCGTGACTTCTTGTTCTTAGAGCCGCTGTTCTTTGCAAGGAGGGCTGAGACTGGGGCAGAGTGGGCTGGGCTCTGCTCCCCATGTTCTGCAGGAATCCCAGGGGAAAGTGAGGTGTCTCTTCCTGTGCCTGGTGCCTCTCCTGGGAGAGGCAGGGGTTGGGCTCAGTTGCCGTGAGCCCCTGGACCCTTCCAAGGCTGTCTCTTGTGAATCGGGGAAAAAGGGAGAAAGGAGAGCTGGCCATTGAGTGGTAGCCAGGACGGGGTAGATGAGGAAAGGAAAGAGACAGGTGGGAAAGGAAGGAAGAGTGAAGGATGGAGAGGCAGGAACAAAACAGAAGTAGTCGGGTGATGGCGGGAAGGGAGGCCAGCCCTTCAGAAAGAGGTGGGGGAGAAGGAAGAGAAGCCAAGGCGGAGGAGAGCCAGTGGGGTGGGGAAGGGAGGGCTGGAGGAGCCGGGAGGAAGGTGATGGGAGGGGGTTCAGAGTGGGGAAGGCATGTGAAGGATAGCCAGGGGACCAGAGGCACTGCTCCGTGGATGAGGAAGAAAATCCAAATGCAGGAGATCGGTCTATTAGCATGTCACTTACACTGCAAGAATTCAGTCTGGGCGCCCTCAACACCGTCTCCCCTCTTGGGCCTTGAAAGCGGGACTCAGCCTGCCCCTGGCCCCGTGGGCCACCTTGGAGGCAACGGACCAACTCCAGCTGCCACAGACATGGGAGGAGGGAATAATGGGAGCAAGGCCTACGCCTCCTCCTGACTCCTCATGGGGAGTTGTGCGGTGTTGGGGAAAGGTGGGCAGGGAGGGTTGGTAGGGCCAGGGGGAGTCCTGGCCCTGTCACTGCTCACTGTGACTGGGTGAGGCTGGGTCCCACTTCTGGGACTCTCCCTCTCTCAACAGAACGGAATAGGCTATAGGATGTGTTCTGGGAGACCCCTGTAGCTCGCACTGTCTGGTTCTAAGCCAACAGTCTGGGCTACCGTTGAGTCTCCCCAACCCACTGGAAGGCAGGCCACCATCCTCTGGCAGCTCACGTCACCCTCTGTCCACGTCACCACTGGGAGGCAAAATAGCTAGCAAGGAGGACTCAGTGGCTTTTATAGCTCAGGCTTTGGGTCGTGGATGACCCCGTCCCCTCCTCCCCCAGATGAAATATATTCAGGACTTCCAGAGAGAGAAACAGGAGTTCGAGCGAAACCTGGCCCGGTTCAGGTAAGGCAGTGGAGCCCAGAGGAGGGCCACAGGGCACTGGGTGTGGCAGGATAGGGTAACACCAGAGCCTCAAGCTTGCCATCCGTGAGGCATGGAAGATGGATGGGTCATGTGTAGACCCTAGTGGGTCCTGTTCAAGGGCAGGGACAGGCAGGTAGCCACTGTCCCACTAGGTCCCAGCTGTTAGGCCGAGAAGCCTTGGTGGGTGGGGTAGCTAGCTGGGGTCTCCCTGGCAGGGTCCCCCTGCACCGGCTGACTGTTGCTCCCCACACCCTGGCTAGGGAGGATCACCCTGACCTAATCCAGAATGCCAAGAAGTCGGACATCCCCGAGAAGCCCAAAACCCCCCAGCAGCTGTGGTACACCCATGAGAAGAAGGTGTACCTCAAAGTGCGGCCAGATGTGAGTGTCCGGCCAGGGGGTAGGGATGGAGGGCGCACGGTGGTGGCAAGGGGGGAGCCGCGCCAGGTCGGCCGGGCACGGTGCAGGGGAGCAGGAGAGGAGGCCCCTCCCCAGGGGTGGGCTGCATGGACAGGGCCTGGGCCAGCTGGCGTGCGAGTGCGTGCGTGCGTGCGTGCGTGTGTGAGCCTGTCCCCTTGCACCTAGGCGGGACCCCCGCCTCTCCACTTTCCCCTCCTGGCCTGTGGGGGACACTCATGTGACCTCCTGTGGCCTGAGGGGGCGGGGGCCTCGGTGCCCCCCTCCCCCCTCCCCTCCCTGTGCCCCTGGCTGCCTGTGTGTGTCTGACGGCTTTTGGTTTGCAGGCCACTACGAAGGAGGTGAAGGACTCCCTGGGGAAGCAGTGGTCTCAGCTCTCGGACAAAAAGAGGCTGAAATGGATTCATAAGGCCCTGGAGCAGCGGAAGGAGTACGAGGTTAGGCTTCCGCTGCGCTCCTCCCCATCCGGCTCTTCAAGAGCCTCTGCCCTCTGACTCTGTGGCCTCCGCAGTCTGCAGGAGGCAGCCATTCCCTGTCCTTCCATTGAGGGAGGGGCCTTCTGGGCCCCTCACCTCTGCCCCTACCTTCCCTGCCCCCTCCCATGAGATCTCAGGCTAGGGCAGGGCAGGGCGCCATGTCTCGTGTGGCATAGCAGACACACGGCCACCCCCCAGCGTTTGCTCCCTGCCTCCCCCCCCCAGCGGCTCTCCCCCCGCCCCGGCCCCGGCTAACCCCACACCCCGTTGCCCTCCGTCCCCCCACCTCACTCTGCAGGAGATTATGCGTGACTATATCCAGAAGCACCCTGAGCTGAACATCAGTGAGGAGGGCATCACCAAGTCCACCCTCACCAAGGCCGAACGCCAGCTCAAGGACAAGTTTGATGGGCGACCCACCAAGCCACCTCCGTGAGCGCTGCCCTGGGGTGGGGGTGGGGGGGTGAGTGGCCAAGTGGGCATCTAGGGAGCTAGGCCCGCAAAGGCCGGGCTCTGAAGTTGAGGAAGCCAGCTGCCCCGGGGCCGCCCTGGTCACTCAGGGAGGATACTGAGGGAGGACACCTCTCCCTTCCTGCGGGTTCCGCTAGGAACAGCTACTCGTTGTACTGCGCCGAGCTGATGGCCAACATGAAGGATGTGCCCAGCACTGAGCGCATGGTGCTATGCAGCCAGCAGTGGAAGCTGCTCTCCCAGAAGGAGAAGGACGCCTACCACAAGAAGTGTGACCAGGTGAGCTGTGCTAAGGAGGCCTTCAGGGGACGCTTCGGCCTGGCCTCGGGAGTCTGATGCGGGAGATCTGGCCCTAGCTCGGGGTCAGTCCGTTACTGGGGAGAAGGATCTCGGGCACCTGCTACAGACGCGGTGGTAGGCGAGGTTTCGCACCTGGGCTGCTCAGGGCAGATGGCTTCCGGCCTCGCGTCTGCCATCTATAGGGGGAGACGAGCCCCTGTCCAGGCTCTGGACGTTTTGTAGAGGGTTATTGTGCTTTGAGAACCAGACTGACCCTGACTCCCCTCCTTTTCCCAGAAAAAGAAAGATTATGAGGTGGAGCTGCTCCGTTTCCTAGAGGTGAGTGTTCCTGGAGGGGGGCGTCGGGCGGACAGAGGCCTTGGGGTGGAGGCCCTCGGGAGCACCTGGGAGCGGGCCGGCAAGCAGGTGCGCAGCCCCACGCGGCCTCTTGTGTCCGGCCAGAGCCTGCCTGAGGAGGAACAGCAGCGGGTCCTGGGGGAGGAGAAGATGCTGAGCATCAACAAGAAGCAAGCCACCAGCCCAGCCTCCAAGAAGCCCTCGCAGGAAGGGGGCAAGGTGCGCAAGGGGGCAGACGGCCTGGGGGTGGGGGTGGGGGAGGTGGGGCTCCTGCCAGCACCCCCACGGACCCGACCTTCTTTGTCCACCTACAGGGGGGCTCGGAGAAGCCCAAGCGGCCCGTGTCAGCCATGTTCATCTTCTCTGAAGAGAAGCGGCGGCAGCTGCAGGAGGAACGGCCCGAGCTCTCGGAGAGCGAGCTGACCCGTCTTCTGGCCCGCATGTGGAACGACTTGTCGGAAAAGAAGAAGGTCAGCCCAGCCCGGAGTGGCTGCCAGGGCCAGGTTCCCCGGTCCCCCCCCCCCCCCCCGCCGCTTCGCCCCCAGGGGCTAGCTGCACTTAGCCTCGGGCTGTGCGAGCCCCACGTGGGTGCCGGCTCGGATGCTGGGGCTGGGAGCTCAGCAAGCCGGAAGGCGGGAAGCTGTCAGCTGAGGGCCCCGGCTCCCCGGGGGAGCAGAGCCCGTTGGCGGGCTGAGCCCCAGGCTGGAGACATCTGCACCAGCCCACGCCTCCGGCAGCCCCGCCCTGGTGGGTGGGGGGGGCCTTCCAGCGCTGGACGGGGAACGCGCGCCCCCTGCAGGCGGCCGGAAGGCTGACGCCCCTGCCGTCCCTCCGCAGGCCAAGTACAAGGCCCGGGAGGCGGCGCTGAAGGCCCAGTCCGAGAGGAAGCCGGGCGGGGACCGCGAGGAACGGGGCAAGCTGCCCGAGTCACCCAAGAGAGCTGAGGAGATCTGGCAACAGAGCGTCATCGGGGACTACCTGGCCCGCTTCAAGGTGGCAGGGAGCCCGAAAGGGGTTGTTCCGCAGCCTGGCCACACGGGCCGCCTCCTGCCCCAGGTGACCCCTCCCATAGCTGACATCCCTGTTTGTCTCCAGAATGACCGGGTGAAGGCCTTGAAAGCCATGGAGATGACCTGGAACAACATGGAGAAGAAGGAGAAGTTGATGTGGATTAAGAAGGCAGCCGAAGACCAAAAGCGATATGAGGTGGGACGAAGGGCTCTGCCCGGGTCAGCGTGGTGGGCACCCCTCCACTTCAGGGGTCGCAGCCCCCTTTCCTTAGTGGGTGGGCCGTGGAGTCAGAAGCCCCAGCCTGGGCTGTGTGACTCTGAGCAGATCTCACACCTTCCTTCTCTGAACCTCAGTCACACATCAGTAAATGCGGGCAGTGATACTGGTCACGTGGTTGTAGTTATGCCAGCACTTTCGAGCAGCGGCGCCTGACCCAGGTGTGAGCTGTCAGGACGTTGCTCCCCAGCTCTGCCTCCATTTCTGAGGCACTGATGGCGTGGGGCAGGAGGTAGAAATACTTCCGGGTGGGGGGGTGGAGCGAGCGTGACCCTTGTGGGTGTCCTCGCAGAGAGAGCTGAGCGAGATGCGGGCACCCCCAGCCGCTGCAAACTCGTCCAAGAAAATGAAGTTCCAAGGAGAACCGAAAAAGCCTCCCATGTGAGTCAGAGGGCCGGAACCCACCCTGGCCGGAGGGAGGGTCACGGCTGGAAGGTGGCTGCGTCCGTGTCCTAATCCTCCTGGCACCGCCCCGCCTCCTAGGAACGGTTACCAGAAGTTCTCCCAGGAGCTGCTGTCCAACGGGGAGCTGAACCACCTGCCACTGAAAGAGCGCATGGTGGAGATTGGCAGCCGCTGGCAGCGCATCTCCCAGAGCCAGAAGGAGCACTACAAAAAACTGGCGGAGGAGCAGCAGAAGCAGTACAAAGTACACCTGGACCTCTGGGTCAAGGTGAGAGCACTGGGGACCCTGGGCAGGAGTCAGCATCGGCTGGCTGGTCTGCATTCGTGATTTCATTCAGTGTCCCAGCAGTCCTCTAGGGTAATGATGACTAGCAAAGAAAAGAAACCAAGGTTCAGAGAGGTGAAGTAACCTACCCAAGATCACACAGCGAGTAAGTAGAATAATCCGAATCAGATTGCTTTTTCCTACCTCCAGCCGAGACCAGAGGACCTCGCCCAGGCTCTGGTTTGGCCCTGAGCCTCTGAGCGCCCCTTCGGCGCCTTGGTCGAGCAGTCAGAACTATAACGTAGGGAGAGTCACCTGTGTCATCCCCAGCTGTCCAGGCAGGTTAGCCAGGGACCCTGGGAGGTAGCAGGGTTTTAGTGTCCAGAGGTTTGGGGAGCCCCAGACCCCCTCATCTGTGGCTCCAGGCTTGTTGGGTGAGAGTGGTGATACCAGACTGTGGTGGTCGTTGTGGGTGGCTTCTCTGAGCTAAGGAAGGACTAACTCCGGGGCCTCCGCTTCAGTAGAACGACAGGAGGGACATGAAAACCAGTGGTCCCAGGACAGGGTAGCTTAGAAAAGGGTTCAGGGTATCTCAAGCAGTAGGACGGAAGCTGTGTTCTCTGATCCTGGGGGGCTGTCTGTAGAGACCCAAGGTGTGGGGGGAGTGGCAGGGGTAAAATGGGGTAACGGTACGTACGTGCTTAGCCCGCTGCCGGGCACTCGGCCAGCACGCTCGGGCCGCAGGAGTCTGGGTGGTGTTCCGACCTGTACGTCCTCCTCTGTCTCCTGCAGAGTCTGTCTCCCCAGGACCGTGCAGCGTATAAAGAGTACATCTCCAATGTGAGTCTGGGAGCAGGGCAGCACCGGGGAAAGGGAGGGGTTAGGGGGCGTTGTCTGGAACTCACGGCTGCTCCCTTGGTCTGTGTCCCCATGCTTTCCTACAGAAACGTAAGAGCATGACCAAGCTGCGAGGCCCAAACCCCAAGTCCAGCCGGACTGCTTTGCAGTCCAAGTCGGTAAGGAGCGCCTCCCAGACGGAGGAGGGGGGTCCTCAGTGCCTGGAGGGGTGTGGCAGAGACCACTGATGTGCCTCCGCCCCTCCCAGGAGTCCGAGGAGGATGATGAAGAGGATGAGGAGGATGAGGATGAGGATGAAGAGGAGGAGGACGATGAGAATGGGGACTCCTCTGAGGACGGCGGGGACTCCTCTGAGTCGAGCAGTGAGGACGAGAGCGAGGACGGAGATGAGGTCAGGTGGCGGGGCGTGGTGGCAGGGTGAGGGGGGCGGTGCTCACCAAGACTGCCACCTGGTGACCGCGCTCCTTGCCCCCCAGAACGAGGAGGATGACGAGGACGAGGATGACGACGAGGATGATGACGAGGACGAGGACAACGAGTCTGAGGGCAGCAGCTCCAGCTCCTCCTCCTCGGGGGACTCCTCGGACTCTGACTCCAACTGAGGCTCAGTCCCACGCAGGGCTCCCCTCCCCAACTGACCACCTTTGTTTCTCCCCCATGTTCTGTCCCCTGCCCCCTGGCCTCCCCCACTTTCTTTTCTTTTTCTTTTCCTTTTTTTTTTTTTTAATTTGGTGGGGGAGGGGCTGGAGGAGCCCAGGCCAGGACTCTGCAGCCTCAGAGACATCAGCCCTGGGGGGCCCTCCAGGGAGCGCAACCATCAGACTGAGCCACCACTGGACCGGCCCGGCCCACCCCTCTTCTGCACTTGCGGTTCCGTCATGGACAATGGACCTGGGAGTGGGGTGGGGGGGTCCCAAAGAGTTCGGTGAGGCCCTCCACACCTGCAGCCCGACCCATGGGAGGGTGGAAGCTTGGGGAAGACCCCTCCCTTCCCAGGGGGGCTTGCCGACTGGACCCCTACATTGGAACTGGAGGCAGGGAACATGTGGGGAGAGGAGGGCAGGAGCCTCAGAGAAAACGGGCGCCGCCCCACAGCCCTCTCCCCTGCCCTCTGCAGGAAGGAGCTGCCTGGACCCACTCATGGGGGGAGGGGGCAGAAGTGTTTTTTATATATGTGTATATATTTTTTTTTTTAAGCTCTGAGCTGTCAACGAGACGTTTCCTACCGATCTCGGCTGCCGTCTCTGTTGTCATTTCTGGGAGAGGGTGGGTTTAGGGGGTAGGTTTGGGACTTTTTTAAAACGGTCTTGATGCGAATGGGAAAGTGTGTGCGCGTGTGTGTCGCCTGTACATAGCATGGGTGCACCTGTGGATGTGTGCAAAGGCGTGTGTGTGTGCGCATGCATGTGGATGTGTGTGTGTAAGAGAAGGGGGAGCCCACCTCAGTCTGTGAATCTGATGAATGGGTTGGTGAGGGCCAGGGAGACATTGATCCTGGTGGGAACAGGCTGGGGCAGCCCCCTTTCTCCACATTCTCTGCTTTGCCTAATATCTGATTCAGTTTTTTGGGGGGGTTCTGAAGCCACTCTAATGCTTCCTATAGCCGCTTCCCTCTGCCAGGGCCACAGGACTCTGGGCTGCCGCTGGTCTCCAGCGGGGCCATTGGGAGGGGGACAGACTGGGTGAACCGAAGAGCCTTTTATTTAGTGGGAAAGGCCTTTCCAGTTCATCTGAGAGGTTGTCTGGCCACCTTAGGCTCAGAAACTGGGTTCCAAGAAATGCATTGGAAGCTCTTAACCTACACCCCTCCTGCCTTTCCCTATATCCTCCAGCTCCCCCACCCCCATTCCCTTTGATTTCTCAGGTCTGCTCCCTTCCCCACCCCTCCAAACTCCCAGCTGGGGAAGGGGTCTGCAAAGGCTGCTTTTGCAGCTGTCCCTCTAACCCTTCCTGGCCGTTTCAAAATTTCTGGTACCCTAAACCCTAGACCCTTAATAATAAGCCAAGCCACCTTATCTCTGTAGATTGAAATTTTTAATTTTTGATTAAATTTTGGCTTTTTTTTTTCCCCTTACAATCATGTCCACGACCCATTTAGTTGGGGCTTTGTGCTTTTCCGCCTTCCCCCTCTGAATGAAAGCCAAGGGGTGGGGGAAGAGTGAGAATTCCACCCAGGAGGTGGGATGGGAAAGTGGATCCCACTCCCAAAGGAAAGCAGACAAACTGCTTTGCCTTGGACGTGGTGCTGGGGGTGGGGGAGTTAGGGGAGGATTCTCCCCACTCCCACTCCCCTTCTTTTGTCCTGACCCTGATATAGGGGTTCATAGGTTCTATTTCTTCCCAAGAGCCCCTGCAAAGAACCCCATTTTCCTGTTTGAATGCCCCTACGATGTTGTGTTTTAGTGGAATGTGTTTTCATTTAAAAACAACTTTGAATGGGGCACTTTTTCCCCCCCCCCGTTTTAAAAATTGAAAATTCTTACAGTACGAACAGGGCTGTGGGGATGGGGGTGTTGGTGCTGTAAGAGGTCACTCTGAGTGCATTTTGGCACTGGGATGGGATGGTTGGAGTGGGAGGACCCCCCCCCACTCTCTCCCCTTTTTTTCTAATATTTAAGGAGTGTTTTTGTAGGTTTCAACAACAACCACGACTTGAATTTGTATCTTGGGAGGTGGGAGGGAGTGTCTTAGAGGTGTCTGCCTAAGCTTAAGGCCAACTGTAGAAGTTTTGTTTTCCCTCTTTTTGTACAATAAAGTGAAAAACTAAGGTTTGACTGCTGTCTGGTCACTGGAATCAATGAAGGGCGGGGTACAGGGAGGACGCACCAGGTTCAGTGGGGAAAGACTCTTGAAGCCAGCTTGTTTGCCCCTTCTAGAACCATCTTTCCCTGAAGATTCCATAGGCAGCCCACTGTCACATTGTTCTGTGCTGTTATTGCACTTTTATTTCAGTTGGTTCACCTTGGGTTGTCAGACCACGAAAGACTGAGAATTTGGGGAACAGATAACATTTTCTCCCAGAGTGCACTGCCTTGGGAAGTTGGGGGCAAGGAACTATTAGGGTCAGGGGTTCACCCTTGTCATGTAAGGACTTATCATTGGGAGTTGGGGTGACCCTCCCATCTTGAGCCCTCAGCCTCACCCAGGGTTAGAGATGACTTTCCTAACTCCACCCAGGGCTCTTATGGGAAATGGGCTGGGCCAAGATGACTCGGCCTCTGAGGTTAAGGAAGATAGCCTTCCCTGCACAGGCCTTGCCCAGGTTCCTGGAAGCACCAAGGGCTGGAGACCTAGGCCCCATCTAAGACCTCTCCCTTGGCCCCACACTCTGGTGTTCTTGGCCAAATTGCTGGAAGGCTCACAGCCCTTCATGGTCTCCCATTTCCTCACCTCCCACTCACCACTCTCCTGGGGTGACAGTCCACCTGCATGTTCATCATTCCATCCAGTGGACACTTGTCCATCTCTTGACTTCTTGGTCCATTCTGCTGGCATTGGCTCCTCCTCATTCTATCCTAGGTGTTTGTGTCACCTTAGGAACCTCCGAGTATCACCCATAGGTAACTAATCCAAAAGGTGGTATCTGCAGAGACTGCTCTTCCAAACTGCAAACCTGTGTAGGTTTCTCTGTATCCTCTGGGATATGGTGCAGGCACCTCATCCCTCAAGGCCCAGAATGATCACCAACCTCTAGTTATTCAAACTAGAAACTACGATAACATCCTTGACTTCTCTCTCCCTGTTAAACCTCCATATGTATTTGCTCGCCTAGACCTGTCCATTCCACTCCCGTATCTCTCCCGAATCTGCGTACCCTTCCCCACTGCTTTCATCCCCATCCTATTCAAGGGACCATCATTGCTCAACTTTTGCAAAGACTTCCTAAAACTGGTCTTCCTGCTTGCAGTCTTGCCCCCTACAGTCCATTCTGCACACAGCAAGCAAAATGATCTTTTAAAAAGAAATCTGGGGGCACCTAGATGGCTCAGTTGAAAGAGTGTGCAACTCTGGATCTCGGGGTCATGAGTTTGAGCCCCACATTGGGTGTAGAGCTTACTTAAATGAATAAAAAAATTTAAAGAAATAAACAAAATGGAAAGAAATCTTATTACTTCTGTACTAACAACTGACGTGACTCTACAAGGCCTGGCCCCCGCTTCCCATCTCCCACCTTCTCTCACCCTGCTCTTCCTAATCACAACGATCCAGCCAAGTGATTGCTTTTGTTCTTCACACATGCCTACCACAGGGCCTTTGTACTTGTTCTTTCTGCCCCAAATGCTAATCCCTCAATTCTACACACAGCTGGCTTTCTCATCCTTCAGGATTCAGCTCAAATGCCACCTCATAGACAAGCCTTCCCTAACAACCCTTTCTAGTGAGGCCTCCTCCTCCATCTTTGTTTCTATATTTGTTTACTTGTTTATTGTCGATCTCCCCAAGTAGAAGACACCTTATCTGCTTGTCTACTATAGTAATCCCAGGACCTAAAATTGCCTGGTATACATTTGACACTCAAGAAACATTTGTTGAATGAGTGACTAAGTATGGCCGACAAGGTCCTGGGGGATCTGTTGCGCCTACTGGCCTCCACATCAACTCAGCTATACTAGCCAGCCACATCCCAAAATATACCACACTCTCTTCCAGGGCCAGTACACATTCTGCCTAGACACATACCATTCCCTCTGCCTCGAATGTTCCTCTTCACCTCACTGTCTAGTTAATTCAGGGCTCCCCTTAAAAGATCACTTCCTCCGAGGGGGTCTTCTCTGACCCCTTAACAAAAAGATCATGCCATTTGTATCTTCAGGAGCCCAGATGCCTTCACATTCGGTCTTGTTTCATCCACATCAGGCTTTGCTGGGGTGTAAACTCCCGTAGGACAAAGTCTGTGTGTCTCTCTGGCTTGCTGCTGTAACCCCAGGGCCTCACCCAGAGCCCAGACCAGCTCAGTCCTTACTGTTTACTGACTGACTGATGCTAACTGTGGTCACCGGGCGCGTTCCCAAAGAGGTCACCACCACAGAGCAGCCCAGGCCAAGGGCCGGATGAATATAACAATCCACTTGTAAAGGAGTTTGGTGTGAGGACGGCCATGGGTGGGAAAGCGAGGAAGGATTTAGGTAAACAGAGAGCAGACAGGAAGACTTCCTGGGCATGTGTAAATTCCTCGGGGCAGATATACTGGGCATATTTAGAGACGGAGAAACAGATCAACATCGTCGGAGTTGAGAATTCCCGATTCACATTTTGGAGGTTCCAGAAGATCTGGCCTCACTTCAATGACCTTCAGCGAGTCTTCACCAGCTGGTCCCGCGGTACCTATAAGATATACCAAACCGAACTTATCCTTCTCCTTGTACCCTCATATGTCTTCCTCAGAGTTCCCCATCTTGGTTAAAGGTGTTTTCAGGGTTTCTTTGTCCTTTACCTCATACACCTCAATCAATAACAAAAATCTACAGGCTCGGGGCACATGGGTGGTTCAGTCAGTTAAGCGTCTGCCTTCAGCTCAGGTCATGATCCCAGGGTCCTGGGATCGAGCCCTGCATGGGATCCCTGCTCAGTGGGGAGCCTGCTTCTCCCTCTCTCTCTGCCACTTCTCCTGTTTGTGCTCTCCCGCCGCCCAGATAAATAAATTTTAAAAATCTACAGACTCAGCATGCCAGAGTGATCTACTTAAAATTCAAGTCTGAGCAAATGGTTCCCCTTGAGGACTCCTCATGGCCTGTAGGGTAAAAGCTCCTATTACTCAGCACACCTTTAGTCCCATATGGTCTGACCTGCTCACCTTCTGCTGCTTCCCCACCCATTCCTACATTCCAGCCAGGCCCCAAACTGAACCATACTCCTGAAGCTTGCTGTTGGGGATGTCTAGTGCTTTCCTGGCCTGTCTTGACCTAGTTCATCCGTTACTGATCAACTCTCTTACACCATTTTATCTGTCCTCCTGGCCACCCCATCCCCTGTGCATCTCTCTTGTTTGTTTGTTTGAAGATTTAATTTATTAGAAAGAGAGCGAGAGAGCGAGAGCGCGCAAGCAGGAGGGGGGAGGGGTAGAGGGAGTAGGAGAAGCAGGCTCCTGGCTGAGCAGGGAGCCCCATGTGGGGCTCGATTCCAGGACCCCAAGATCATGACCTGAGCCGAAGTCAGATG
This sequence comes from Ursus americanus, assembly GCF_024610735.1. NCBI lineage: Eukaryota > Metazoa > Chordata > Mammalia > Carnivora > Ursidae > Ursus > Ursus americanus. The sequence continues at coordinate 18,134,366 of NC_142149.1, forward strand.
CTTAACTGACTGAGCCACCCAGGTGCCCCTCTCTCGTTTTTATCACAGCTTTTGGCAATTATTTTCCTACAGTTCTGTCTCCCCGACAAATTGTGAACTTCTTGAGGAAGCACAACTGCCTTATTTCAGCTTTGCATCCCAGCACAGGGCACTGTACGAATTCTTAGAGCATGTAAGAATAACAGCTAAAATTTATAAAGCACTTACCCTGAGCTAAGAGTTTCACATGTACTGACTTGTCAGTCCTCACAACAACCTAATGAGATAGGTACTATCATTATACCTGGTGACAACAGAGTAAACTGAGGCAACAGAGAGCTCATTTGATCAAGTTTATTTGTCAGGTCCACAAATTCAAATTCAAATCTGACTCCTGGTCTTAACCATTCAGGACTATTGCCTCAATAAATGTTTGCTGAAGACCAAACAGCCAATGATGGTCCCTAAGTGTATAAGAATTTCCTTGTTTAATCCCATCTTCTAGGAAAGAGGGCTGTCAGACCCCCGTTCCAACACTTCAGATCCAGAGAATAACCGAGATAGAAGCGCCAGTCTGGGCATCGGTTGCGGCTAGGAAAGGCCTTTTCCTCTAGAAGGTAAAGGGGGACTGGGAGAGCGCGCGCATATGCGCACACCCAGGGGAGTAGCGCGGGGTCGGGGGAAGGGTCTGGCCAGTGCCAGGCAGGCTGTCCGAGAGGTGGGGGGTCCAGCGTGGGTTCCGGAAGCAGGAAAGCCGAGCAGGTGTGGGATCTAAATTAGGCTGAGGGCGGGGAGGGCGCTCGGCTCACAAGGGCACAGCTCGGCCTCCGCCCCCAGCGGAGGACCCTCATCTCGGGCGTTCGTTGGCTCGCAAGCCTGGAGTGGGCTGAGACCCGCCCAGAAACAGGGGAACGGAGGCTCGGACGAGCCCCTTTGGCTCCATAGGTTTTCTGCCCTGAGGTGCTAAGAGAGCCCCACTTCAACTCCGGCCTCTTCAGAGAAGTGGCTGCACGCTACGGGGTAAATGCCGGCGTGGGGGCGCCGGGGGGATGGGGGGGGGTGAAAAGAGCCGGGAGCCCCGAGGGAAGGGCGGGGGATCCTGGGCCGGAAGGCGTCCCAGGCTCGGCTGGGAGCCGGCGCTCTCTTTCGACGCCACCCGCTGCCCCCGCCCCGGAGCCGGCCGGGACGGCACAACGTCTCCGCCCCCAGCGCACCGCGCACCTCACCTTGAACGTCGCTCCACCCACCGCCATCTTATTGGGCCGGCCGGACCCAGGCGAGAAGGCAATTGGCAGAGGTGGCTCCCGAAAGCCCCGCCCATCTCCCCGCCCCCGCCCCCGTCCGCCGGTACTTTGGACGGCGGCGTGGCGCCCCTCCTCCCCGCCCGGTCCCCGCCCCCTGGAGCAAATGCTGCCGAGCTGCGGCCGCGGGGCAGATGCACGCGCTCGGGCCCTTCTAGCAGGCGCGAGCAGTCGCTGGGCGCGCGAAAGCGAAAGAAGGAAGAGGAAGGGAGGGCGGGGGCGGGGTGTTGAAGAGGGGCGGGAGGAGGAAGAGGAGGAGGTTGGAGCGCGCTCGCGCTTGGCCTCGCGCCCGCGCGGAGGGAGGGGGAGAGGGGCGCGCGCGCGCACGCTCGCGTTCTCGCTCGCTCCATCCATCCATCCTCCGGTCGCGGCACGCGCGCGCGCTCCGGGCTCGCGCCGCACCCCCCGCCCGGGAGAGGCGGGCTGGAGTGGGGGGCGGGGGGAGGGGCGCGCGGACGGCGCGCGGACTGCGCGCGGGCGGGGTGAGGTGAGGAGGAGGAGGCGGCGACGGGACGAGAAGGGAGGGGAAGGGGCCATGGCCGCCCGGTGAGGCGGCGAGGCGGGGGGGCGGCCCGACCCCCCGGCCCCGGGCCCTGGGCCCCGGGGAGAGGCGAGGACGGACCGACGGACATGGGGCTCCGGAGCAGCCGCCGCCGCCGCCGCCGCCGGAGGACGCGGCCCTGAGAGGCCGCCGGGCCCCGGCGCGGCCCCCCGGGCGGGGTGAGTACGGGACGGAGACGGGGACGGGGGAGGGGCCTGCGGGGGGCGGGGGGCGGGGCCCGAGGCGGGGCTTGGGCCCCCTCCCCCCAGGTCTGGGTCAGCGCCCCTTCCCCTCCCCCCGGGCCGACGCGGAAACGCCCGGCTTCCCCCGGCTTCCCGGCCCGGCCGGGGCCCCCAGCTCTCCCCCTGTCTGGGTCCCCCCTGGGCGGGGCAGGGCCGGCCGGGGAGGGGGCGCGGGGCCTTTGTTAGGGAGCCAGGCCCCAGCCCCCGGGACAATAGAGACACCCTCCCGGACTCCTCTCCCCGGCCGGCTGGGGCTGTCGGCGGGCGGGGAAGGAGAGGGGCCGGGACGCGTCCCACTCTGCCCACTCTCTAGGGGTCGGTCTGTCCCGGACCGGCGCCGGCCTCGGGCGGCTCGGCTCTCCTCCCCCCAGTCGGTATGATGCAGCAGCAGTGCCGCAGGGACGGGGGAAGAGCCGAGGCCCGGCCTCCTACCCTCCCCAGTGCCCCTGGCTCATTTGTCAGTCCCCACCCCACTCTAGGCCGGCAGCTCCTTAAACTCGTACCCACCGTTCAGAGGGGCCCCGGACTGTGGGCGCTGTTTCTGAATCCTTTGGTGGGGATTCCTGGACTTTGGGGCTCTTGGAGAGACTTCCGGGCTGGTCCTGAGGGAGGGAGGGTGGTTATCTAAAAGAAGAACAGGTAAGGGGAGTGCCCACTCCCGTCATGCCATCCCGACCGGGCTCTACCCCGTCTTCTTGCTCATGGTGGCTAGAAATGCTCCTTCAGCTCTAGGTTTCTGTGGGCTCTGCTCCCCTGTAGTCACAGGCTTATTTCAGGGGAAGACAGAGTGGGGTGAAGGTTGTAGGGTTCTAGGGCTATTCCTACTTCTGGTAGCAGTACCCCCCCAAGTGGACATCCTGGCTGAAAGCAGAGGTGACTCTGAGGAGAGCCTAGGGAAGGGGGGGGTGTATTTAGGAGTCTGTGCAGTTCTTTGCCACACCCTGTGGGTTTGCTTTGAGGCCTTAGAGTTCCTTCTCCTCCCCCTGCTGCATTGCACCATGGGTATCGAAGAGGGGTTTGAGTTTGGGGGACCTGGGGTGAGCTGCTGCCTTGTATAGACCCAGACTTGGACTGGTAGCAGAGTCCAGGGCCCGAGTTAAGTCCTGGGAAGGACTAGGCCGCCTTTGGGTTTCAGGCCCTGAAGGACCATCCAGACTTAGTGAGCCTAGGCCTTGGGGACGGGTATATCCCGATGCCAGGATTAAGCTCTGGGCAGGGAGGTGCAGAAGGGGAGGTGGCAGTCTTCAGAGGTGCCTGGGACTCACACCAACACCCCCCACCCCCATGTGTGCAGCCGTGTTGCCGCCCGCTGTGCTATGAGCAGTCAGAGCGCCGTCTCCACAAGAGTTTACAAATGAAAATGGAGGAAATGTCTTTGTCTGGCCTGGATAACAGCAAACTAGAGGTGAGGGCTCCCCCACGTGTGCCTCTAGTTCTTTCTCTTGATGTCTCTACGTCGCTATATCTGGCATTCACACCAAAGAGGAATTTGGGTAGTCAGCCTGGTTCCTTAAAGGGAATAGCCAACTGAAAAGGCCCCAGTATCCGGAAGGAGAAAGGACGCGAAGTCAAGATGGGGAGAATGGCAGAGAAAGCGTGATTTGGGGCCAGGGCGATTGGCAGACTTGGTTGGTGAGAGCTGCTGTCAGTCCAGGGGGCCGTGACTCTCCTGACCGCGGCTCTTCTCCCCCGGGCCCAGGCCATCGCTCAGGAGATATACGCGGACCTGGTCGAGGATTCTTGTTTGGGATTCTGCTTTGAGGTGCACCGGGCTGTCAAGTGTGGCTACTTCTTCCTGGACGACACGGACCCTGATAGCATGAAGGATTTTGGTGAGCTTCAGGGTTGAAGGGGAGCCGTCGGGCCCCTGCCCCGGGGATCCTTGGAAGTTCCTCGTCTGGAAACCGTACCCGATGTGGCGCCTGGAGCTCCTGTGAGCCTAGGCAGGGGGTTTCAAGAGGCTACGGGGCCTTGGGCGGGAAACAAGAGGTGAGGGTCCCCTGCCTGCCCTGATCGCCACGCCTCTCCTGTCCCCAGAGATCGTGGACCAGCCGGGGTTGGACATCTTTGGACAGGTTTTCAACCAGTGGAAGAGCAAGGAGTGTGTCTGCCCCAATTGCAGCCGCAGTATTGCTGCCTCCCGCTTCGCTCCGCATCTGGAGAAGTGCCTGGGAATGGGCCGGAACAGCAGCCGCATCGCCAACCGCCGGTGAGGGCTTCTCCCGCTGCCGGAACCAGAGCTGCTTGGCTCGTCTCGTGTACCCTGTGCCGTGGTGTAGTTCCCCGCCCCGGGGCCTTGGTAGGGCACACAGGGTGGCATGTGCTTGGCCTCCGTGGCCGGGGGCAGAGAGAAGTGGCCGCCTTGACCCTGTCTCTTCCCTTCTGTTGGCAGGATTGCCAACAGCAACAACATGAACAAGTCGGAGAGTGACCAAGAGGATAACGATGACATCAATGACAACGACTGGTCCTATGGCTCAGAGAAGAAAGGTGCTTAGGGATCTGGGGAAGCTGGGTGTGGGGGGGTGGGCATCAGGGTGAGGTGGGCAAGTGGGAATTGGCTATGTGAGGGTCACAAGTTGTCACGTTGAATGAGGGGGGCAGAACGTAGCGTTGTGCGTTTCCGTAGGGGTCCTTAGACTGAGAACTTAAAGTGACCCTGCCCTTTTGTTTTTGTCCTACACAGCCAAGAAGAGAAAATCAGACAAGGTGAGAGCTGGGGCAAGCATGAGGGAAATTTGGGCGAAGGACAGATACCCTCCCCTTTGGGCAGGGAGTCCTCGGGTATCTTGACTCAAGTGTGAGGTCGTGGGGTGCCTCGCTGGGTTTCGGGCTGAGGGTGTCTGTGGTGGGCAGGAGAGCACTGGAGGCCTTGGGGGAGTAGGGGAGGAGGGAATATGGGTAGGTGGGCCTCTTATTGGGGAGGAAGAGTAGGAATTTGAGGATGTTTCTTTGTCAAATCTTTTTTCCTTCCCTGGGTTCTCGGCTCCCCCTTATCGTTACCCTTTCCCCAAAGCTGTGGTATCTCCCATTCCAGAACCCCAATTCCCCTCGAAGATCCAAGTCTTTAAAACACAAAAATGGTAAGTGGGGCTTGAAGGATGGGGGTGGTTCTAGCTGCGTCTGCTGGAGGGTGGAGGTGGGGACCTGAGGGGACAGGGGTATCGAGGGAGGGCCTGTGATCCTTCTGTCACCCCCACTTCCTCTCTGGTTATTTTCAGGGTTCTCTGTCTGTACCTCTGCATCAAACACCCTTCCCCTTCTTTTTTCTTCTTCAGGGGAACTTAGCAACTCGGATCCTTTTAAGGTGAGTAGGTGCTGCTCCTCTCGGGTTCACTCTCGCTTTCCTTGCTGTGAGTTGGGTGGGATTCGGGCAGGTGGGGGTCGGAGTGCTGATGCTGGAAGCACTAGGTGGGGTGTTCCGGTTTTGCGTATTTATGTTCTTGCTGGGTCCCAGCCCCTCCCCGACGTGCAGGTGGGATGGGAAGAACCACTGAGAAGCTGCTGGACTGGCCGAAAAGGCCCTCCCACGTAGAGAAGGATGAGAGGGACTGGTTCCCCACCCCCATCCACCCCTTCCGTCCTCTCTCTGGGGCTGCCTCTTTGACCTGTACCTTTGGTTCTCCCCCAGTATAACAACTCAACTGGGATCAGCTACGAGACCCTGGGGCCGGACGAGCTGCGCAACCTGCTCACCACGGTGAGAGACCAGGGAAGGGGAGGCCCCTGGGAGTGGGCTGGAGCCACAGGCAGTGGTCACGTCCCCGGAGAAGGCTGGTGACAGCAGTCAGGGCCACACAGCTCACTCTCTCTGGAATTAGGTTTCCTGGCCAGTGGTGGTCTGGGACTGTCTGTTCTGGACACTTTGGGCCCATTTCTGCTTGTGCGATCTAGCCTTTGTACAGAAGAGAATATCTAGTGTCTAGAGTAGGTTCCCCTCCATCCCTCCTTTCAGCTTATATTCCTCTTCCAGCAATGTGGGGTGATTTCTGAACACACCAAGAAGATGTGCACAAGGTGAGCTCAGAACCTAGAAAGGGGGCCAGGGGGCTCTCCTGCACACTCACCCTGGGCATGGGTCGGGAGTACCCTTGGACTTGAGCAACGGGGCTCCCACCCTTCCCTTCCCTCCTCTAATGGTCAGGCCTTAGGCCGCAATCTGGGGGCACTCTGTTTATCCCTTCCCTGTCTGTGTCCATGCCTCCCGCCTCTGCTGAGGGAAAGGGGCTTCACCTGAGGTCCTCAGACCCTTTCTGCCTTGTCAGGTTCTGATTAATTCTCTCCCCACCAGGTCCCTGCGCTGCCCCCAGCACACAGATGAGCAGCGGCGAGCCGTGCGGATTTATTTCCTCGGACCCTCAGTGTAAGGGACCCTCCCAAGGAGGGTGGTGGGTTGTGGAAGATTAGGATGATGATCAGTAACCCTAAAGGACTTCTTTGACCTGTCCCCTTTCCAGCGTCCTTCCCGAGGTCGAGAGTTCCCTGGATAATGACAGCTTTGACATGACTGACAGCCAGGCCCTGATCAGCCGGCTTCAGTGGGACGGCTCCTCTGATCTCTCACCCTCCGATTCAGGCTCCTCCAAGACGAGTGAGAATCAGGGATGGGGTCTAGGTAGGTGATACAGCTGGGCCCCACGGGCTCTTTGCCCGTGGCGCTCTGCCAGGGTGGTGGGGACACCTGTGTTCTCCTGACACAGCCCAGCGCTCATCCCTGGTGCCTCTTTCTCTTCAGGTACCAATAGCTCTGAGTCACGGAAAACCAAGAAAAAGAAATCCCATCTGAGCCTGGTAGGGACTGCCTCCAGCCTAGGCTCCAACAAGAAGAAGAAGCCAAAGCCACCGGCACCCCCGACGCCCAGCATCTACGATGACATCAACTGACTTGGGTGCAAGGGATAGCCTTTGGCTGAGCAGAGCCCTCTCTCCCAACCCCCACCCAGGTGGCAAAGCCTGGCAAATGGACGGCTGCTGGGGGTTTGGGCTTGGGAAGCTTGGTGGGCCAGGCAGGCAGAGGATCCAGTTATGCGCCCCTGGGGGGTGTCAGGGTCCTCTGCGACGGAGCACGACCCCTTGGCATGCAGGACTCAGACCTGGACATATTATGCCTTGGACATAAGTTTGGTGGGGAGGCGGTTTTCCTATTTATTCTGTGAGTTACTGGATGTCCAGCTAGGCCAGGGGCCTGACCTGGGCACTGTGCCAGGGCACTGCCTGCCCCCCACCCCAGGAACTGGACGAAGCCCTGCCGAGAAGCATTGTGGCTACCCGGGAGGCTGTGGGTTGGAAGCTGAGCCTGGAGGGGGCCTCCCCCAGCTGCCCTCAGCAATGTGAATGGGTCCGGTGCTTGGAGCTGAGGGGCAGGGCTGGGCGTGTCCTGTCTGTGTGCAGAATCTTATCAAATGCCCCCAATCCCAGGGGTAGGCAGGCACAGCAAGCTGTCTGCTGAGGTGGGCGTCCAGAACTGCCACCGCCTTCCCTGCCCCTCACAGGGGCAGCCCTTTCCCCTCAGTCCCCATGGGCCTCCTTGGCAGCAGGAGCTGTCCTTTTGTTGTTGGGTGCCAGGAAAGGGCCTCCAGCCTCTACAGCTTCAAGGAAGGGACAAGAGGAGGGTAGGAAGAGGGAGCTGTGTATCAAAATGACTCCCCCCCCCTACCTTTCCTCCCTGACGCAGGGCTGGTGAGGAGTGGGGCCCCAAGGTGAGAGGGAACGGTGCTGCTTTATTTGAAATGTTTTCTTACCTCATTCCCTGCCCCAGGAAGGGGCCCAGCCTCACCCTCCTGGGGTGGCCCCATGTTCCTCCCGCCTACCCTGCCCCACTGCCCTAGCAGGGCGGTCCAAGTTCCCAACTGCTGCTTGCTACCCCCCTCCTTCACCTTGACCAGCTTCAGTTCCTCTCTCGATGCTCCTGCCTCCGAAGCCTGCCCTGTTTCCCCTTCCTTAGCCGCTTTTAAGTTATTTATTCTGTACTTGTGGTTTGGGGCTCTGAGGAAAAGCCCGATCTTTTACCTCTCCCCCTTTGCGAGGAGTTGGGGTGGGAAGAGGCTAGTCTCTGTGCTCTGGGCTGTCAGTGGAGGGGTGTCATGCCTAGGCATTGCCCCTCTGTGGGACTATCATGCCAGCGTGCCCACCTGCCTGGTCTACATCCCGAAGAGATGTACTGTCCCGCCTCCACGTGGGCACCATCGCTCCCAGGAACTGAGCTGGAAGACTACAGTCTGGGCTGGGAGCAGAGCTGACTGACACAGGGATGGAGTTAACCCTGAGCCATGTTCTCTGGCATTTGCTGGATGTGAACCCTGCCCTCTTCCCAGGAGGAGCCATCCCACATTTGGGTAGCTAGTACCCAGGACTGGTTGGACTGATTTGGGTTAGGGACCCTAGAGGGTTAAGGGAACAACGAGAGATAGGGCTGCAGTACCCTGTCTGGAACCCCAGTCTCCCCCTGGGGTGGTTCTGATTGTGGCTGATGCCTGGTTACAAATTGGTTTTTAACCCAAGAATTGTGATTATTTTTTAAAAAGCCAAACAAATTTTGGCAGGAGTTAGAATAAATCCTGGGGCCTGGGCTCCTCTGTTCTTGACCCTCCATAGTCTTCTCCCTCTAAGGGGAAGCCAGAGGGAAAGGAGGAGTTCAGCCAGCCTCCAGCCTGCTTCCAAATGAAGTCTTGGGAGTGGGTTGAAGGTGAAGGGAGGAAGGCCATGGGCCATTCTCCTTTCTGAGAGGCAGCTGCAGCTCAGGCCCTACCATACCCTTTCCCCTCTGGCCTCTCCCTTTCCCCCCTCTGGTTGGAGGAGGGAGAAGTGGGAAGTAGTTTGGGAACTGGTTTGTCCACATCCACTTCCCCATTGTTCCTTGGCCCGCCCTCAGGGCAGAGCCCCCTGCCCAAGCTGGGTAAGAGATGGGCTTGGTCCAGCAGGGACCCTGAGGGAGCAAACCCCCTTTCCTTCTGGGGAGAGTGTGCCCCCCTACCATGTAGTTGAACAGGGGCTAGGAGCTCTCCACTCCCTCCCTCTAACAGCAGGCTGTGTGGGTTTCAATTCCCATCCTTCCCACCCCGGCTAGGTGTCGTCCACCCTGTATCCTATCATGTGTCTGAGTGTGTGTGGGGGGGTTCTGTACTAATTTCCATGGCCGGTGGCTTTTCCTTCCATGCATCACTCCCCCCCGCATGCCCAGGGGCCACCCGCCTGGCATTTCCGCATGCTGGGGTCATTGGGGGAGGGGGGTGGGGCTCACGCTGTCCTGTGGTCTTGAGATTTTTATTTTTGCATATGTAATCCATCCTGTACAGGTAGCTAACTTTGTAAACGCTGTGTATTTCCCCTGCCCCCATGGCTGCTGGTGTAAATAAACTGCATCTCCCGTTGGTAGCCCGGCCTACCCACCCTCATTACCATGTTGATGGGGGCAGAGCAAAGCCATTCTCTTAATGTCACAGAAGGAGGCTCCACAGCCACAAAATGGAACTTTATTTAGTCACAGACACTGACCATCCAAGAACCCCAGAGGCAAAGGCTTGGGGCCCAGGGCTCCATACCCAGAGCTCGTCCTTGGAGCCAGGCAGGGTAGGACACTGGCTGAGGGCCAGAGCTGTCTCTTGCTTACAGCCTTAGGCCTAGGGTAGCAGCAGCTGTGGCTTGGCCTCTCCCAATGCTGGGGGCTTGGCTTTGTGCCCCAATCCCCTTTCTGACTGAACTCTATAAAGGACTATTAAAAAAAAAAAAAATACAAGCAAAGTGCTTTGAAAAAAGGGGAGAACACGGGAAACTATCCAGAACACAGAGAACACCCTATTCCTGCTACAGGGGTGGAGGGAGAAGGTAGAGGTGGCTAGGTGCCTATACAGAAAGCAGACACGACCTTCATTCCTGCTGTGTGACTTTAGTCTCAAAAGATGGATATTCCCTTAAGAAACAGAAAAATACTCCAGGCTCCCTACAGAAGTATGCTGGGGCCATGCTGAGCTGCCCTGGCAGGCGGCCCTGGGTACTGAGGAGCAGACATGCAGGACAATGGAAAGAGCTAGGGCCACAGCTGGGAGGGAATCCTCAGAGCCCAGGCTCCCCACTGAGCTGGGCCACCAGCTCTCAGCTCTGAACTTTAGGACCCTAAAAGTGAAGGAAGATGACATCCTCGTTTCTACCTGAGTTGTGCTTGCACAGAGATGGGATGTCTGTACCCTTGTGGACGTGAAGGGGAGGCCCTGTACCTGCCTCCTATGTCTTATGGAGGAGGACCTGCCACATCCTTTCCACCCCTCCCTCCCAAGCCCTTGGGCCCAGCTCTGGCCAGGAAAGGGGGGAGGCCATAAAGGAGGAAGACCATGCCTTTCATTTTCTCCCTATGTCCTTATCGTCCGTACATCCCAAATACTAGGAAGCTGAAGAAGACAGTGACCCCCACCAGGGAGACAGTGGCAGGTGCTGTGAAGAACTGGCGGTAATTGATACGGAAGTACCAGACCACACCCAACAGCACCACAAACACAGGCACCATGAGGCTGCCCACACTGACGCCGAGGCTGGGGGGTTCAGCGGCCGAGGAGGGGGCCAGGGAGGCTGAAGGGCCTGGAACAGCTGACCCTGGGGGTGAGCGGTGGCAGTGAATCACACAGTTGTCGGTAATGTTCAGGGAACGCAGTGTGCGGGCTGGGTCCTGCAGCAGACGGCCCTGGTAGATCAGTTTCATCTGGCTCTCTTGTCCAGGGAAGTATTTACTGGAAGGATCAAAGAGATAGAAGGAAAGACAAGGAATGAGAAGGGAAACAGGCCCGGACCGACAAAACGGCAATGAGGGAAGAACTGAAGGGTGAGTTTCTAAGAAGTATCCCACCCACCCCTAGTGGGGGCTGGACCGATACATCCCTGCTGCTCCCAGGTGGATACCAGCCTCCTCTCAGGTGACCAAGGGCTGAGGGCATGGGGTATGAGCAGCCTCCCACTCTCCAGTCCACTTACCTCTTCAGGGCACCCACAGTATCCTCCGGCCTGGCCACAGCCAGCTCCTCGGTGTCGTTGAGGAATTTGAGCCGCACACTGATGAGGCCAGGGCTGGGAGGGAGGCAGCTGCTATCCTCAGATCTCAGAGGCGCCTCTGGACTGCTGCTTTCTGGGCCCACTTGTCTTTTGGGGAGGCCTTGGATGTCAAGCAGATGCTCAAGGCTCGGCTCAATACCACCCCCAGCTCCAGGCTCCCCTGTGGAGTCTCCCCCACCTTCGCCAGCCTCTTCAGCCTTCTCATCATTACCCTCTGATGGATGGGGGAGTTCGGTTGGCTCTGGGGTGCCTTGGCCTGCCACTAGATGGTCCACATGCCCCAGGTGGAGGACGGATGTGTCTCCAGCTGACACAATGGTGCCCAGGAGCTGGTTGCTACCGCTGTCTGCTACGTAGGTAGAGAGCCAAGCTAGGACCAAGGCTAGAATCAGCACCACCACACCTGCCACCACAGTCACCTCATTACCCACACCCTCAATGAGGGTGACATCAGAGAGCTCCATGGCCTGGCTGCTGACTGGGTCGACACTGCAGGAACAAAGGGGGATAGCATCAGCAGGGTAGGTGGGGTTGCAACCGGGTTCCTAGTTTGTTTAGGTCCTAACTGACTCAGCCCTGAAAGAAAACGGAGTTCAGTGTCCTCTGGAAGAGGGAGCAGACCTTCCTACCTCTGGACCCCCAACCTAAGGCTAGAGACTTACCCTTCGCCTCTGCTGTTAAACACTAGCTTTCAGGTTCCACATCTTTCCTCTCTCACATTTCGAGCTCCCAACGAGCGCAGATCATCGGGAAAATCTCATGGCTTTGTTGTGCTGACTGCTGCTGCCACTGGCTGTTGCTTCTTTGGTAGGTGGGGAAAAAACATTTGCTTCTTTGAGCCCTCAGTTTCTCTAGGATTTCTATCACTTGGTTGAGCAACTATGCCCCCCTGAGAAGACTCCAAGTTGGCTTCAGAGACCAAAAAGCATGCAATATTTCATTTTAGGGTCTCCTAGAGGCATAGTGCAGCCACTCTTGCCAGATTGTCCCATTTGAACCCTACCTCATTCGTGGTCACGTACTCAGGTTCCGATGTCAAGAACCAAAAAATTAAATTTTTCATCAGAAGCACAGTCAGACTACCCCAAAGGGACACATCTGCAGACATTATGCAGCAGGCACCGTGTCTGTCACCTCTGAAACTCTTCTGACAAGTCGTAGGGAGCGAAGGAGGACAGACACCAGAAACACCACCCTCCTGGGTCACCATAGGCTCACAACTGCAAAACCACTAAGCGGAAAGGATTTGGAAAAGATTCCAAAATAGCTCTCACAAACCATATCCCTATCTCTCTTCGTGCCCTGTGTAGTTTCTCCCTTGGCAGTTTCTTAGAAAGACAGGAAGGACCCTGGCTTGCTCCTTTGCAGTACCTATTCTTTCCCTCGGAGAATGTGCAGCTTTCACAGCTATCCCCGGGCAAATCCAATCTGATGATTATCATTCATAGACTAGTCTCACAATACGTATAAAACTTCATTATACTCCTCTACCTGTCCATCTCTCTCTGCTAGACTTCTGGAAGACAAGGATCACATGTATTTTTCTATGTACCCTAGTGCCCAGCATAATGCCACAGTAGCTGCTCAAAGAAAATTTGTGGGACATATCAACATCCGAATAGCTTCCACATCCTTATTTAGAACACGGGCCCTGGAGTAAAAAAACCAAAAACAAAAAACCTAATTATAATTCTGGTCTTGCCTCTTACTAGCTCTGTAACCTCAGACAACTTTCTCAGAACCTCAGCTTTCTCATCAGTAAAATGGGGTTAAAAATAGTACCTACCTCATAAGGTTGTTTTGACGGTGACGGGAAATCATCGAAGCAAAATACTTAGCACAGTGTCTGGCACATTGCAATGGTTCAATAAATAAATGGCAGCAATTACTTATCGCTGCCACAACTAGCCCCTAACGGTAAGATGGGTAATGTCACCAACCCTGATTTACAGAAAGGGAAACTGCGGCGAAGAGAAGCGAAAACGACTGGCACAGACACAGGGCACTTTCGTGGGCAGGGGCCGGGCAGGACCCCAGATCTCCCGCCTCAGAGGCCTTTGGTGTCTCCTCAGTCAGTGGGCGACCCTGACTGCGCGGTGAGGAGGGGTCCCGACCCTGCCTTTTCTGAGGCGAAGGCTCCGCGTGGGGCGGCCCTATTCCCGCGGCGCTGGAGAGGAGTCGGTGGGCCCACCCGAGACGAAAGGCTACCTGGTCCCCGGCCGCCAAGCTCAGTTCTCCCAGCCCATAAGGGGTAGAGTCCGGTGAGGGGGTCACAAACCATCCACACCCCTCAAACTTCGGGGCGGGGCTGGGGGCCTGGGGGCGGGGCTTGATTACGCGGGGAGTCATGGGAAATTAAAGGGGGATTGGACCGGTACTGTGCGTGGATAAGGAAGGAGGTCCTCACCTGAAACGGCCAGACTAAGTATTTTGACTTCGCCAGGACGGCCCATGGACTCACCTTTCCGTAGGGGCCGGGGGAGGGGCTGGCTATCCCCGATTCTGTCCAGGGTCCCGTCTCTTCCGGCTTCTCCCGGAAGGTGTTTGAATCAGAGACAGGAAGTCCCGCCTCCGCGCTCTGCACTGATGACGTATGTCTACGTAAGGCGGGCTGACGTAAACATATTCTTTAAAAAGGGACAGGTTTCTCAGCGGAAGGAGGGGCGGAGTTATTGTTGGCGGGATCGTCGCCCTCCCGGGGCGGGGCCACGCTCATTGGGCGGGGCCACAGGAGCCCATGGGTGAGGGGAGGGACCACATGGAGTTGGGGGAGGTGCTTGGGAGAAGGCGTGGCTTCGTGTCTGGAAGACAGGAGCGCTGGCACTGCCGGGTAGAACGTGAGCCGCGCTTCCCTCGTCCCGGCGTGTTCTTCCGGCCTTCCTGCCTGTCTCCAGGGCTGATTGGCTTTATTACTGCTCTGTAACGCGCGTTGAGCACCTAGTTAGCGGGATCAGTAGGGAGTGGTCTCTCTGACCTCCGAAAGTGCAACTCAGGGCTAGTCAGGAGACGGGAGGCAATTTAGTTATCGTGCGGGTTCTCCCAAGAATGCGGCCCCAGATAGTGTGGAATCTCGGTAAATAAGGCGAGAAAGCCTTTCAAAGAAGGCACGGATTCAGCGAAGGCTTAAAGGCACAAGAAAAGGAGCCCGGAAGAAAACAGAAAAAAAAAGGTTCAGCTCCTAAGAACTTAGCGGGATTTTTGCAATTAAAATTCTTGGGGAAAGGGCGGTGCTGGCTGGCTCAGTGCGGGTTGTGAGTTCGAGCCCCACGATAGTCCTAGAGATTACTTTAAAAATTTGGCGGGGGCGGGGGGGGCCGTGCCTGTGTGGCTCAGTCGGTTGAGCGTGGTACTCTCGATTTCAGCCCAGGTGGAGATTTCAGGGTCATGAGATCGAGCCCCCCACCCAGGGGCTCCACGCATAGCGAGGAATCGGCTTGGTACTCTCCCTCTCCCTCTCCCCCCTGCACTTTCTCTCTCTAAAATAAACAAATAAATATTTAAAAAAATTTTTTTTCAAAAGACATGTTAGGATTTTTGTTGTTTTCTGGTGCACTTTTTTTTTTTTTAAAGATTTTTATTTACTTGACAGAGAGACAGCCAGCGAGAGAGGGAACACAAGCAGGGGGAGTGGGAGAGGAAGAAGCAGGCTCCCAACGGAGGAGCCTGATGTGGGGCTCGATCCCAGAACTTCGGGATCAGGCCCTGTGCCGAAAGCAGATGCTTAACGACTGAGCACCCAGGCGCCCTTCTGGTGCTCTTTTGATTGAAGTATAAAAAAGGCAGACGGGGCAAACTCACAAATGAAGAGTTCGGTCGTTTTCACCAACTGAACATACCAATGGAACCAGCACTCAGATGAAGAAATAGAAAATGACCCCAAAGTCCCCCTTCATGGCCTCTTCCAACCACTAACTTACAAAGAGTAGACAATGTTATGACTTCTGTTACCATACATTAGTTATCTCTGTCTTCGTACTTTGTATAAATGGAATCAAGCCATCCGCTTCTTCTTCTTCCCAAGTCTTATTGTGAAATACACATAAATTTACTGTTCTAACCATTTTTAAGTGGCTAATTCAGTGGCATTAAGTACATTCATGGGCACTTGGGCGGCTTAGTCAGTGAAGCGTCTGCCTTCAGCTCAGGTTATGATTTCAGGGGCCTGGGATCAAGCAGTGTATTGGGCTCCCTGCTCAGCCGGGAGTCTGCTTCTCCTTCTGCCTCTGCCCCTCCCCTCTGCTCATGTTCTCTCTCTTTCAAATAAATAAAATATTTTTTAAAAAAGTACATTCATAATTTTGTGCACCCATCACGGTTATCCATTTCCTACACCCATGTCTCTTTCCCACTTCCATTCTACTTTCTATGAATTTTCCTATTCCAGGTATCTCATATAAGTGGAATCATACAATATTTGCCTTTTTTGTATCTGGCTTATTTCACTTAATGATGTTTTCAAGGCTCATCCATGTTGTAGACCCTATCAAAATTTCATTCCTTTTTTAGGCTGAATAATATTCCATTGTAGGTATATAGGACATTTTCTTCATCCATTCATCTGTTAATGGACATTTGTGTTGTCTCCACCTCGCTGCTATTGTGAGTAGTACTGCCAGGAACACTGAGGTGTAAGTATCTGAGTCCTTGCTTCCAATTCTTCTGTCTGGCTTCTTTTGATCAACTGTGTTTGTGAAATGGAAAGTATTGTTTTAATTTCTGCATACATGTTTTTTGGGGGTTTAAAATTTAGTGTTTTTATTTTGAAGAGTGCAGGAGGGGTCAGGCATCACAGTGCAGTTAAACGGAATTTTGAAGACTGAATAGAGGTTTAGCAAGCAAAGTTCCAGAGAAAGTAGCAAGTTCAAGGGCTCTCAATAAATACTTGAGGGAGCGAATAAACCAATGAGCTGAACCACTGTTAATGCTTTTGAGAATTTATTATGTGCCAGGTACTATGTTAAGTACTTCATAAGCATTATCTTATGGGGCCCTATCAAGTAGCTCTTATTATACCCATTTTATAGGTTTGGAAACTGAGGCTCACAGAGATAAATAATTGTCCAAATTATGCCATTAGTGCTATAGCTAAAGTCATCTAGTGCTCGTGCTTGAGCTCGCTCTCTCGTTCTCTCTCTCTCTCTCTGCATATGTATGATCGTATTATCCATATTTGGCCCCGTCCTTTTGTCACTCAGCTGTGTACCATGAAGCTTGTCCTGTGGTACCGAATATTTTTTGTAGCATCGTAGCGTAGCTTTAAATACGTGCTCCACGGTATCATCTTTCATGTTGCACCATAATTTTTAAGCTAATTGTCTCATTGGGATGGACATTTAGATGGTTTCCAGTCCTTTGTTTTTGTTTTTTTTTTTAAGATTTTATTTATTTGACAGAGATAGAGACAGCCAGCGAGAGAGGGAACACAAGCAGGGGGAGTGGGAGAGGAAGAAGCAGGCTCATAGCGGAAGAGCCTGATGTGGGGCTCGATCCCAGAACGCCGGGATCACGCCCTGAGCCGAAGGCAGACGCTTAACCGCTGTGCCACCCAGGCGTCCCACCAGTCCTTTGTTTTTAAACAGTGTTTTCACAAACATCTTTGTGTGTCTTTGATGACAGATGGTTGTACGCACCCGTGATGTTTCCCTAGGATAAATTCCTGAAAAGGGGGTTGCTGGATCGAAGACTGTTCACATCGTTCAGGTTTTTGATACACCGTCCTCCAGAAGGCTGGACCTATTTCCATGCCCGCAGCAGGGTGAGTAGCACCTACTACTCTTTCTCTTCCCAAAAAACAGGGCGGGCGAGAGAGAACAGGGAATAAATGGGGGGAGGTTCTGAGAGACCTGACGATCCTGAAGACGTTTATGAGATGTTGTAAGGAGGAAAGAGCAGAGGAAGAGGGGGAAGTGAAATCTGAGAGGGCAATAAATGACTGGTCAGTGACCTCTGAAGCCCAGGGGGCGGAGCCCACGGCCAGGCCTGCCCTGCCCAGGAGCCTGCAGATCTGGCTTTTTTCATGGCTCTAGGTACCTGGTCCATCTGTTTGGGATTCGGTACCTACAGTCTGTGTTTCCCAAGTTGCACGGACTGACTTCTGCCAGGACACGTAGCAAACTGCATTGTGGTATTTGTGTTTTTTTTGTTTTTAAAGATTTATTTATTTATTTAAGGGGGGTGGGGAGGGGCAGAGGGAGAGGGAGAGAGAATCCCAAGCAGACTCCCCACTGAGTGCGGAGCCCCATGTGGGGCTCGATCTCACCATGGAAGATCACGACCTGAGCCAAAACCTAGCCGGACCCTTGGCCGACTGAGCCGGCCAGGTGCCCCATAACAGTGTATTGCCTCTGGTCCTTTTTCTCTTCATCTGCAATCATGGGGTTTGGCCTTGTCGGCTGTACGTATTGTATTCCAACCTGTTTTTTTCTCTTTAACAACAGTCTTGGCAATCGTTCCAAGGCCATGCCTACGACGGTCACTTGGCATGCCTCCCCAGTTCCTTCCCGTTGCGGGGACTACCCTTTGTAAGGGCTGCATCGTATTCCAGAGTATGGATTTGTCCACCACCTCCCACGTGCTGTGACACTGCGGGCAGTGCCGGGCTGCGTGTTCTGTTACCGGCCTTTCGTGTCAGCAGGGAGCAGTGTTTAAGGGTGCTGCTAAATTTCCCACCAATAGGATGAGCAAGAGTTGACACCCTCAGATCTTCATGGGCACGGCCCGGTATTGATCTTTACAATCCCCCTCTATCTAGAGGGGACCAGTACCTTAGGACGCCTTTGATTCGCATCTCCCTGATTGCTGGTGAGGTTGATTCATCGACTCGGCAGATATTTGAGCGTCCACTCTCTGCAAAGCCCTGCACAGGCACCAAGTCACCAGTGGCGAATAAAACAGATGCCGTTCCCGGTGAAGGAAAGGAAATCTTTTAGTTGTGGATTTTTGCCCCAGTATTTTTGTCTTTCACTTGTGTTTATGATTGGGTGTTTTATAACCAAATTTAAATTGTTTCTGTATCCAGATCTATTTATCTTTTCTTTTATCCTTTCACCCTGGAAAATCTCCTACCCCCAAATAATACACATAATCTTATGTATCTTTCGGGTTTTTTTTTTAAGTGGGTATTTTGTCATAGTTGTAAATGCAACAGAAAAGGCTGAGCTCACTGGGGTCTGCCTCCCGCAAAGGGGTGGACCGCTCAGCATCCTCCCCCCTCAACCCCAGAGAGTGAGGCTGCCAGCTTGGGCCCAGGACTACAGGCGCGGGGGCTGGTAAGGGCCTTCTTTTGTTCTTATAACCTTTTGCCTATTACAAGAGTAACAGTTGCTCCGTGGTGGGGAGATGAGGGAGGGGTATCTCAGCCACATGCCAACCGAACACGTCCACGCTTTGGTTGTGGGCACACATCATTTATTTGCATTCGCAAAAACTGGCTTGACTTAAAAGGTTCCTCTTAATTTTTTAAAAAGATTTTATTAATTTGACAGAGAGAGACAGCTAGTGAGAGAGGGAACACAAGCAGGGGGAGTGGGAGAGGAAGAAGCAGGCTCATAGCGGAGGAGCCTGCTGTGGGGCTCGATCCCAGGACTCCAGGATCAGGCTGTGAGCCGAAAGCAGAAGCTTAACGACTGTGCCACCCAGGCGCCCCTAAAAGGTTCCTCTTAAGGATGAAGGATGGTACTTTTGACTCTGGGACCAGAGGAGGAAGTGAGAGAGAGGGGGGACAGCTAGTGGCTTGTCCTCCTGTCACAGGCCCTTAGAGACCACAAGTGTAGTGACCATCGTTTAAGACATCATGCATCACTGGTGGGGGCGGAGTGGGGGGAGACTCGACCGTATATGGGTCCCGGGCATCATGCATTTTTTCCTTCCTCAACAACCATTTGCTGAAATGCCTGTTCAAGGAATATAGTCCCAGTCTCAGCCACGCTGAGACAGACACAGGCTCTTCATTAAATAAGGGCAGTCCGAGGAAGGCTCGGAGGAGATGGTGCTATTGGGCTCAGTCTGGAGGATCAAATCAGCTTCAATCAGGACAAAAAATGTGGGAAGGGTATACCAGGCAGAGGGAACAGCATATGCAGCACGCCTAGAAGCAAAGCAGAGCAGGTCACAGCCAGCAACCCGCAAGGTTGCCAAGTTGGACGAGGCTGGATTACAGGAACCTCAGAGGGAGAAGGGGGATCAGAAGACCAGAGAGCTTGGTGGAGGCAGGGGTGGAAGATCTGTCTACCTTACTGAATTCAGATTTTAGCCTGAAGGTGGTGAGGAGCCACCGAAGGGCACGATCAGAGTTGTGATTCCCAAAGGGAACTCTGGCGTCCTTGCAGGACATGGGTTTCAAGACCAAGCAGGGAGGTCCTCCCTTCAAGCCACAAAGGCGGTTTGGGCAGAGGCAGTGCAGGTGCAGGCAGAGTTGGTCACTCCTGAGGAGGCCAAACAGGTGCATAGATGGCGGGGGGGGGGGGAAACAAGGATCACCCCCACCTGGCTTGGGCTGGAGGGGCCATCCGCTTAAGCATAGGAGACGGAGGCGGGTGAAGGCGGAGTCTGCACACCTTCCCATTGGAAGCCGAAGCTCAGGTCGGGCAGGAGATCAGCGAGTAGCTCAAGAAGCCGGTGAAGGGAGTGAGCTGGCCGGGGAGGGCACGCGGAGTGTGGACAAGAGAGCCAGGGATTGGTCCTCCAGGGAGACACCGGATGGAGGAGCAGAACCAGCTCCGGGAGCACCGTGGCATGGGGCTCATTGGATACGCCCCTCGACGCGCAGCAGCAGGTAGTCCCTGAGGACCGGGGGCAGTGGGAGGCGGGCGGCAGCCTGTCGGCAACGGCTACCCAGCTGAGCGCGCGCAGCCAGCCGGGCCAGATGCTGCAGCCGCCTGGGCTGGTTCACCATGCTCAGGGCCGAGACGTAGAAGGCTTCGTGCTCCTAAGCCAGGAGTGGAACAGGATCAGATGGCCCGCACCCTCCACCCTGCCCTTCCATCCGGGGATGACCTAGCACTGGGGGCCCCGGGGAATTTGCAATATGCACCCACCCGGGTGTTTGGTGCATCTTGAAAAAGACTCAGCTTCAGAGCCCAGAGGCCCTGCAGGGGTCACGGGAGATGGGACCGCACCGTAGGGCAGGGTCGCGGCCATGTCTGCACCCACCACTCCAAAGATGCTGGCGCAGTGCCCGCTGAGTCAGCGATACCTGAGTAATATCCACGCGGGCATAAGTGAGAGAGGCTGGAGAGGTGTGTGGGATTAGAGGTTGTTCTGAGCTGCTGGGGGGGCAGGAGACCCCGGGAAGCCCATCCTGGAGGGATAAGGCCTGGGGCTCATCCTTCCTCTCCATCTCCCCAGAGCCCAGGAAGGAGCTGTGCCCCTGGGGTGGACATACCTGCCACAGCTCTGGGAGTACTGCCTCCACCCAGGTATCACAGGAGGGGACACAAGGGTAGGCATTAAGCAGGACTTCCAGGGCCCGAGGGAAGTTGGCACAGTGTTTCAGCATCTAGGAATCAAAAGAGGGTCTTAGGGTCACCATGGCTCCCCCAACCAAGGACAGAACCGAGTCCAGCCTAAGCCAAAGCCTCCCTCACACCCAAATCTGGGAGCCTAAGGTCTGAGTCTCTCCTCACTCTTTCCTATGCCTCAGTGTATCCCATCTTCTGTGGGCTACAACCTCTGAGCCCTGGCCAGTTTCCTTGGGAGCGCTTTTCTCCTTGGACACGCTCCCCTATACCCCTCAGTGGTCCTGCCCGAGGTGAGGACAGACCTTTGGCTACAGGTCAGGCTCTCAGCCTCCTGCCCACCCCCCTTCCCACATCTTCCCTGGTGGCAGTTCCAGCCACAGGCTCCCCGCCCAACTGGGGCCTCCTTTCTCAGGCCCTCCCTGCGCACCTCAGGGCGCACAGGCTGCGCCCCGTAGTCCAGCAGCGCTGCGAAGAGGACCTCGGGCTCCCAGTTGGGGGCGTCCTGGACGGCCTGCAGCGCGCAGTCCATGGGTGTGTGGCCCGCCGCGTTGGGCGCTCCCGCGCACGCGCCGTGGCGCAGCAGCAGCTCGGCCAGGGCCCCGCAGCCGTTGGCACAGGCGTTGTGCAGCGGCGTGTGGCGCTTGCGCCCGGCAACGCGGGCATCGGCCCCGGCCGCTAGGAGCCGGCGCGCCGCCCCCTGGTGCTGCTTGCCGCTGCCCGGGCCCTCGGCCCCCGCGCACGCCGCGTTTAGGGCCGTCTCGCCCTGGCTGGTGCGCAGGTGCACGTCGGCCCCGTGCTCCAGGTAGAGAGCCACGTGCTCCTCCAGGCCGCGAGCCGCCGCCACGTGCAGGGGTGTCACCTCGCTGTCCTGCGCTGCTACGTTCACGGTCGCTCCCGCCTCCAGCAGCAGCTTGGCGCACCTGGGGGCAAGGCGCAAGGCCCAGAGACAAATCCTGAAGGACCGAGGCTTGGCCTGCTGTCATCCCCTGCCCCCTTTCTTCCCAGCCCGCACGCCCTGGAGGGAGCCTGGGGGCCACCATCAGACTCACAGAAGCCCCATGACCCACGGCAGACCTGCGAGGCCCATGATCTCACCAGGAGCATCTCCAGTCTTCAGATGGGAAACTCAGCCAAGGAAGGCCGCGGTGCAGGCAAGGACACCGGCAAATTCGAGGCTGCTTCAGAATGAGTACTCAGGGCCTCAGACGGTCCCTCCCAGAATCCGTTTATTTCCTCGTTAAGTTCCAATCATGGGTCAATTTTTGTTTCTAAAACCTGACTTCCAGAGCGGTTTGGGTCCCCAAGGCCTGGTTCTGAATCACTTGCCAGTGGTCTCCTAACATTTCGATAGCACAAAAAGTTTTGAAAACCCACTACTGTGTCCACTATGAATGTTACACATAGAAAATTAAAAGAGTATGAACCGAAAAGAAAAAGGAATAGAAGTCCTAATATTTTCTTCATGCCCCAAACTTGAAGACCACCCTTCCAGACCAGGGACACCCACTCAAGCAAAGGAAGGACTTTGGGGATCCGCCTGCTCCGGTTTCCCCTGGAGAAGACACATGGAACCAAACAACAAAAACCAGATTTTAGGGAGAACGTGTTTCACAGTCTCCCAGTTCCTGGAAAACTATAGGCCAGAGGGGGGGCGCCTGGGTGGCTCAGTGGGTTGATTTCGACTCAGGTCATGATCTCAGCGTTGTGAGACTGAGCCCCACTGGGGCTCGGTGCTGGGTGTGGAGGCTGCTTAAGATTCTCTCTCTCTCCCTCTGCCCCTCTCCCCCTCCCTGTCCTCCCCCCCACCCCATCTCACGGGCACGCATGCTCTCTCTCTACAGGAAAAAACAAAACAAAACAAACAACAACAACAACAACAACAACCACACCATAGGCCAGAAAACTGTTGAGGCAAATATGCATCATTAACCACCAGGCGGTAAACCAAACACGAAACAAACTCAATTAATGATGTAATTAAACTAACAGTAATTTATAATTAAAAAGCCAGAATGGCTGCCACTGGAAGTTCAGGAGCAGACCCAGCAATCCCAACGAAACCCTGATGACCCAGTGTCCCTCCCCTAAGATGGCCAGAATTCCTGCTCCCTCCAGTGCACAGGTCCCGTAGGCTCTGCTCAGTGGGCAAAAATGGAGTAGCAGCCAGCCGTCTATAAACGGCTGAATTTATTTCCTCAGTCAATTCTAATCATGGGTTAATTTTTGTTTCTAAATACACATTTAAATAACACTGAAAAGCTCATTCAGTAGGGCTTCAGTAAGTGTCACTTAAAAGGATAAAGTCTGTTGGAAAGCACACTGTGTGCTCATAAGAATTCAAGAAAGGGCTGGAAGATCGAAATCACTTCTGGGCCCATCACTGATCTAGCTTCTCCCCAGCTCGGGAGAAGTGCCCAGCATGTGGGCTATGAAGCGTCGTCCACCACGGCCAGCCCCGCCTGCGGACCTGATCTGTGCAAGTGCAAATACCATCATGTGGGGGGTCGAAAAACCTGTTGACCTTTTTTTTTTTTTTTGAGTATAGTTGACACATAATGTTACATTAGTTTCAAGTGTGTGACTTAGTGACTTGACAAGTTTATACATTATGCTACGTTTGCGAGTGTAACTACCATCTGTCCTGTAAGAGCTATCACAGTATCATTGACTGTGCTCCTTATGCTGAGCCTTTTACCCCGGATTCTCACTCATTCCATAATTGGAACTGGTATCTCCCACTCCCCTTCACCCATTTTGCCCAACCTTCCACCCCACACCAAAAAAACATCTGTTGATCTTGAAAATGTGGGAAGGGGGGCGTGGGGTGCGGCCTTGTACTAAGGTTGGGAGCACTGGGCCACATCTTTCTTGATGCCCACCTGAAAACAGGAATTTGGCTACAGAGGATTCACAGGGGACTGCAGTTGGAACAGGGTTTTCCAAAAAGGCAACAAGGCTTCTGCCTCCTGGGCTTAGCTTATGTGACCTTGGACAAGTCCCTAAACCCTTCTGAGCCTCGGGTTTTCTCACTCGTGGAATGAGACCTGTCTCCCAGATTGTCATGAGGACGCCTGTTCATGAGGTGCTTCTCCCCGTCTCCTGGCCATGAACACACACACACACACACACACACACACACCTCCCCCGGGTACCTACTGCAAGGACTCGGGGGTTGTGCAGAGGTGCAAGGGGGTCGTGCCCTCCTCGGACAGCACATTGGCTTTGGCGCCGAAGGTCAGCAGCAGCTGCACACAGTCAGACTGGGCCCGGGCACAAGCCTCATGCAAGGCTGCCCGGCCCCCAACCCGGGCATCCAGCTCGGCTCCCCGCCGGATCAGGTGGCGGGCACAGTCGGTGTAGCCTCGGGCAGCAGCGATGGTGAGGGGTGCCGTCTGCTTCGTCTTGGGGGTCAGCACCCAGAACCCTAGGGAGAGCAGGCAGGGTTGGGGGGTGGTGCGTGAGACTCGCAGGGCAGGCCCTGACCGCGGCCGTCCCTCTGTACTCTTGGCCGAGCACAGATCATGTGCCAGGCCGTCACTGTGGAGGGCTCACTGAAGCCCTGAACTGGGAGGGTATATTGGAAGAGCCTTCTAGAACGGTTTGTCAATCTGTAACAAAACGTAGTATGTGCGTCCGAGGCGGGGAAAAAAAGGTAATTGCTCTTTCAAATCACAAGGGCATTGGAAGAGAGTTAATCCTGTTAAGGAAACCTCTGGGTCTTTGAGCTCCTGACCGATTCCTTGGTTCTTGTTGTTCACTAGGCTGTTCTGGTGTTGGGGATGGGTCTGAGTTATGCATAGGAGAGCCTGGAGCTGAGCTTGGGAGTGACCGGAGAGCAGAGCTGAAGGAGCCTAGTTTGGAGTTCTAGGATATTCCTGGGGCAGGTGGGGGAGTGGAGGGTGGACGTGGGGGAAAGGTGGAGGGGACAATAAGTGATGGGGGTGGGGAAAGGAAGAGTGGGGTGAGCGGCTATCTTGGGACTAGTGTTGGATCTAAATCATAGAAATGGCCAAAGACTTGTTTAAAGGACATAGATGCCTAATACTCAACTGTTACGTTGTTTGCTTTATGGTGAAGTAAATTCCTGGGTTTGCCAAATTTTGGGTAAAGCATGTTTTGTTTTTTATTACTAGGATTGAAATTAAGGCCCAGCTCCATTTGGGGGTTGGTAGACATACTGTAGGGTGAGACCAGGATACGCTGGGTAGGGTCACATCTCTAACAGTTAAAGCCCAGCAGGAATCTGGAGCTTGCCAGGACTGGGAGAACATAAACCCTCCAAGGATTTGGAGCCCCCACATCCATGGTTTGAGGCAATCTCCGTCAGTCTTAAGAGCAGGGTGATCTCAGTGGAGGTATTTGGTTTACATGGACAAACCCACTGGTCTGAATAGAACCTAAGGAAATTATCTGGCAGGTAACAAAGACGTTCATCATACCGCTATTAAAAATAATTTTACAAAAAAGGAACCCAATCTACCCAGTCTATTTGGGGGCTAGTTATATAAGTCATGGCACCCTCGTACAATATAATTTAGGCACCTATTTAAAATACTATGTAGGGACAGGGTGCCTGGGTGGCTCAGTCGGTTAGGTGTCCCACTCTTGATTTTGGCTCAGGTCATGATCTTGGGGTCCTGAGATGAGTCCCACATTGGGCACCGCGCACAGTGCGGAGTCTTCTGGAGATTTTCTCTCTCCTTCCCCCTCTTCCCCTCCCCACTGCACGCACACTCTCTCTCAAATTAAAAATATATATATTATGTGGGGATGCCTGGCTGGCTCCGCTGGTGGAGCATGCGACCCTTGATCTCAGGTTTGTGAGTTCAAGTCCCACATTCGGTGTAGAGATTACTTAAAATAAAATCTTACTTTTTTTTAAAATTTTTATTTTAAGTAGGCTCCACATCCAATGCGGGGCTTGAACTCACGACCCTGAGATCAAGAGTCGCATGCTCTACCGACTGAGCCAGCCAGGTGCCCCTTAGAAATAAAATCTTAAAAAAAAAAAAAAAAATATATATATATATATATATATATATATATGTGTGTGTGTGTGTGTGTGTGTGTGTGTGTGTGTATATATTCAGAGAAAAGATTGCATTAGAATATAACTGTGTTCATATGTAATTGATACGTTAATATAATTTTAATTCTGGAAAGACATACAAACCACTAACTATGCCTCATCTCTGCTCAGGAGGCAACTAGAATGGGCTGTGGAAAGCAGCAGTCTAGTCTGTGCTCTGGAGGGGGGGATGGGGACAAGTCTCTCCCCCGTCCCCACCCCCACCCTCTCGTCCCTCTGTCCTCTTCTGCCCCACTGGGTGCTCCCTACCCTGCTCAGCTGACCAGGCCAGCTGGTTGCTCACAGTCTCCACAATCATGTTGGCAGCGTCTTCCTCTTGGAACAGGGCTTGGACCTGTTGCAGGTCACCGGAGAACAGCGCATTGTGCACGGCTGGGTCTCGGCAGCAGCGGCGCGGCCCAGTGAGTCGGGCCCGGGCACTGGGGGGGCACCGTTGGCTGCGGCACTGCCGGGCCGCGGCCCGCCGCCGGTCCTCCCACTCCAGCCACTCCCGCTGCAGGCGGAGAGCCCGCAGTGTGGAGGAGGTGAAGGGGAAGGTCTCCTCTGCCATGGGGAGGGGCCCGGGGGTCTGGGCGGCGGCAGCTGGGCAGAGCCGGGGTCCCTCGGCCGGCTACCGCCCTTGTTCTGAGCAGCCGCCCTGCCCCTCTCTCGTGACCCAGCCAGGAGAGCAGCTGAGGCTATAAATAGGTCCTTCGCGGGGCTGGTAAACACCGTTTGCCCAGAGTCATGATCCTGGTGCAGAGAAGGTATTGGGCCAACCCCCAGCCTGGGGGCCGGGGCCAACCCCTGGCCCAGCTGATACCCTCCCAAGTGGGCAGCAGGAGCCCCAGGGTCGGCAACCTCCCACTTGCCCGGAGTGAGTGTCTTGGGTTGGCAAGGTCCAATGGGACTGAAACAGTCACTCTGGGAGATGGCAGCACAGGGAGGAAGAGCCAGAGGCCCCCAGCCTCTCGGATGGTGGCCGGAGGGCAGACCCCAGCGCAGGAAGTAAGGGCGGGTGGAGCCGGGTCCCCACAGCTCTCACAGTGTCTGCGGGAGTCCTGGTAACCGCGTAAGTGCACGGGCTTTACAACCACGACGCTACTTTCATACCCATCTTCACTCCAAGGGCCATACTTTCTGGCTCACGGAGGTAAGAAGCTTGGTTTTGACAGTAAGTTGTACAGTCAGGGTAATTATCACCGGGGAACGCCTCTGAAATGGGTGCTTTTATGTTGGTTTTAACCACGAGGAACTTAAGGCTTAACAAGGTGAAACTTCCCGCTCAAGGTCACAGCTTGGGAGCCAGGACTAGGACCCCAGCTGTCCAGACTGCATAGATGGGGCACTTTGGCCGCTGCTGCTGTGGCCACGTGAGGGTTGACAGTGATAAGAGCCTCTCCCCACCCTCCTACAGGACAGCACGATCTCTAGAAACTGCCTGCCACGAATCTTGTGTCCCTCCACCCCCAGCTCCTAAAAGGGCTCACCTGTCAGGCGGAGGAAGGCCAAGGGGTTGACCTGGCAATTCTGGGGACTCCCACCAAAGAAACCTTCACGTCACAAACCCATTCACCCTCAGGAGAATGCGGCTCTGCTTCCAGGAGCCTCTAGGGGGAGGAATGAGGCCATGAAATGGCCCTGGCTAATGCTCAGCCCAGCCCGGGAAGGGGAGAGGAGGGCGGAAGGGATGCTAGCCCCTGCCTCCGAAGCGCTCCTAACACCCCCGACCTCGCCCAGCGTGCTGGCAGGAGGCCGCTCAGCCCCTCGGGGTCGGCCTACCCCAGGGCGCCCTGGTCTGTCTCCCCCAGCGCTGCGGCCTCCGGGGCTCCTCTGCCTGCAGCACTCTCTCCCCTCCCTAGCCCTGCAGCCAGCCGCCCCTGCTCAGTGACCTCGGACTTCTCCCTCTCCCCGGTCCCCTCACCAAGCCCCAGCATCCAGGCTGGATTGTCGGTCACCCTCTCAGTGCCCCTCACCCTCACCAGGACGAGCCCAGCCTCCTGGCATTCCTTTCTCTGGCCACAAACCGCTCTGCTCTGATGCCCAAGTGGAAGCATCTGTCTTAAACGGTTCATTTCCTAGTTTGAAAACTTCTGCTGACTTCCAACATCGGCCTCTCCAGGTAAGCCCGATGCCTCAGCTCAGGGCCTCATGTCACGCGGCATTCTCACGGCAGCGCCTGCGCCTTCCCTGACATGCCCCTGTCCGTGCTCCAGGAGGACTGTGCAAGTACTTTGTAAAGGGCCTGTCCCAAGGTCCTGGGGACAGAAGTCTGCCACGCTGGATGTGGGCTCCAGAGCACGACCTGACTTTATTCAGCTGGGTCTCTGCGACCCCGCAGCACCCGGCACACAACAGGTCTCACTGTGGGCCTTAGGAGCGCTCGGCTCGTCGCGGGCTGGCCCCTTCTGTGTAGGGCATTGACTGAGGGCCCTTGTTCTCTGCCAGAGCAAA
The DNA here is from genome assembly GCF_024610735.1 of Ursus americanus. Lineage (NCBI taxonomy): Eukaryota > Metazoa > Chordata > Mammalia > Carnivora > Ursidae > Ursus > Ursus americanus. The sequence goes on from NC_142149.1 coordinate 18,162,448, forward strand.
CACTCATCTGCCTGCCCGAGTGGGTGGCAGTAGCCTGGGCTGCTTCCGGCACTGCCCTTACCCTGCTGTTCACCCACCCTGGCCCCGGCTTCTTGGTGGTGTTCCAGGGTGGGGGACCCCAGAGGGAGGAATGAGATCATGCCCAGCGAGGTCTTCGAGATCCTCAGAGAAAGGCGCCTCTATAAATGCAGCTGTGATTAACCCTGCTGGAACCTATTCGGTGTTTTAATTGCCCCGCCAACGGCCTGGCTGCGCACCCACAGCTGGGTTCCCAGGGCTGGGAGCTGACAAGGCCGGGTGGGGCCAAGAGGGGCCAAGGTGGGGTGGGCGTCCCCTTCCGAGGCGCACAGTAGCCATGACGTGCAGGGTGCGAGGCTGTGTGGGCCTCAGCCTCTCTGCCGCCTTGTCTGCCATACACACCTGAAGGTACTCCGACTACAACCCGGTCCCTGGAGATATCGTGTGCTCTGTCTCCTGTCCTGAGCTTCCTGAGGGCAGAAAAAGGAGGCTTTTACTCCAATCCACACACGAACCCACAGGGAGCCCAGTTCTAGTGATTGGATCCCCACTCTGCCTTCTGGGAGCTGAGCCTGTAGGGTGACACGAGAAACCAGGACCCTGGTCGGGACTGTGAGCAGTAGAGATCAGGGCTTCCAACTAGAGAGTGGGGAATGGTAGTGCCGGCCAGGGGTATGGGGCGGTTTAGGTGCAGGAAGACCACACCGCGTAGGTGGGCTCTGGCCCAGATCTGAGCTGCACAGGCAGAGCCGGGGAACGAGCAGTGGGTAGAAGAGACAGAGAAGCACGTGATCTGTTCAGGTAGGAGGGTTGCTGGTGAATTAGCCCCTTCTTGCTCTTGGGCTTGGACACAAGAGCCGCCTAGAACAGGGCCCCACTGCAACCAACAGCCAGCTGAACATGGAATTCTTCTGGCACTCACTCACTTCCGTGTTGAGACTGGGATCGAGGGGACCAGCCATTTTTTGGGAAGAAAGAGATGAGTATCTTCCCCCAGAGCGGTACCAAGCCCATCGGAGGCCTCAGACTCACAGCCCCTTAGGGGAGGCTGAGGCTGAGGCAGGAGAGGCTGGCAGTCAAACTAGGGTCCCTAATCCACACGCCCTCAACCATGAGTTGGGGGATAATTCCTTTCTTCCCTTCATCCCAGAAAGGAAAACAAAGTATAATTACACCTTTTACACCCCACACATGCCCCTTGTCCAACTCTGGTCTGAGAGGTGGCAGGGCAAAGCTCGAGTGACGGAGTTGCTTGGCAACACAATAAAGTAACACTGGCTTATAACCCAACGTATAAGACAGTACCCCTGAGTGCGCAATGATGTGAATGCAGGACTCAGAAATGAGGGCGGATTCCTTCTGTCCTTAGAGACGGCGGAACAGAACTTGTTTCTTAAGTGTGGGCTGCACCTAGTGACTTCCTTCCCAAGAAGACAGTCTGAAAAGGCAGAAGAAAATTTACAGTGGAGAAACCTGACAAACGCTACTTTGGCCACGTCATCAAGGTCAACGTCAACCCCTGATGTGTGATGAGAACACACCATCCTCCGTGGCCTTCCTCGGCAAAACACAACCCCGGTCTTGTCCTTCTTTAAGGAGACAAATTCCAATAGAGGGCATCCTAGAATATGCCTGACCCATACTCTTCGCAGCTGTCAGAGTCATAAAAAACGAGGAAAGCCTGAGGAACTGCCAGAGCCAAGGGGAGCCTGAAGAGGCAAGACAGCTAGATGGAATGGGGGACCCTGGAACAGAAAAAGGACGGCAGGGAAACTGTGTGCATCTGAATAAAGCATGAAGCTCCGTTCATAGTAATGTCCCAGCACGGGCTGGTTAGCTGTAAGCGGGGTGCGTCCTAGCGTAGGAGGCTAATAATAGAGGAAACTGCTGTGGGGTATTTAGGAACTCCCTGGATTATCTTTGCCGTAATTCTGTAAATCTAAAACTGTCTAAAAGTAAAGCTTATGAAAAGAGAGAGAGAGAGAGAGAAGGAAAACGAGCAGCTTGGCTCTGCCCCGGCCAAAGCATCACCAGCAGGACAGATGGGACAAGGAGCAGCGGGGGTGGCAAGGAGAGGGGGAGGTAAGTGAACCGGGTGGCTGCTTTATTTCAGAACAAGATGCCACAGCCCCAGCCCCGCCCCCGCCCCAGGAACCCTGAGCACAGGTGAGCTGGGCAGCTGCAGGCCTTGAGACACAAAGCAGAGGGAAGTCTGAATGCGTTCCTCCCCTGACCAGAGGGACAGGTCGCCACGGCTGTGGTGTGATTCGTCAGCTGTCCAGGGACTAGGGAGTAAAGGGGTCACGGTCCTCTAAAGTCAAGGTGAGGCAGGAGGGGGGACACAGCTTCCCTGCTGGCAGGAGGAGAAGGAACAACGGTTGCATCCCAGGGCTTGGAGGACAGTAGAGCAGCGCCATCCTTGGGCTGAGTTCTGGAATGCCAAAGGAAGACCCAAAGTGACAGCAGTGCAGAATCGGAAGGACGAGTGCGTTCCTGGGGAAAGCATCCAGACTCGGGGCGGCCATCGTCCTGAGCTGTGTTTATTCTCCTATGATACTGGGCTTCCTCTCGCCCTGGGACCCAATCAGACACACCCAGAGCCTTGCCTGGGTGCCGAGAGGCTCCCTGCTCACAGTGGGGGCCCTGCCTTGCAGTCCCAACTGCTGGTCCCACAGAAGAAGTCCTCAGGGAGCTCACTCAGGAGTCCATCCAGGTCATCTGCGGGGGGACGAGACGGTAGATGGACTTAGTGACAATGTTAGGGCTCCACAGGACTCAGGTCCAAAGCTCCTGCCTTTCGGGGGGCCTGGACCTGGCTGCACAGTTGGGCAGGTGGCTCCCCCCGGGCAGGGGTGACTGTGCTAACGGGCCTGAGGCTGGCCTGACTCCCATCTTCCCTCTGCTTCCCACACACGCACACACCGCAAGAGACAGGGACAAAACACCCGGGCCTTTCTGTAAAGGAAGGCACTCCCCTTGGCCTTGGTGGTACCCCTCTTTCCATCCCGAGGCCCAGGGCTTGAGCACAGGCTTCAGAGGTCCACTGGTGCAACCTGCTTATTGGACAGAGGAAGACGAAAAGCCAGGAAAAGCCGTTGGCATTCAGAATCACAGCATTCATTAATCTGGTTTCTCACCTGAAGAGTGCGAGACATCAGCCCCTTCCCCAGTGGGCCTTCCGGGGCGTTTAGAGTGAAAGTAACTGTCCCTGACTGCAGTTCTCAGCTGGGCGCTTATGTCTGAGAACTTGGAAATAGAGCTGACCTCAGTAATCCCTGTTGGTACTATTACAATTAACAATAGCGTGGGACGCGTGGGTGGCTCAGTCGGGTAAGTGGCTGCCTTCGGCTCAGGTCATGATCCCAAGGTCCTGGGATCGAGTCCCGCATTGGGCTCCTTGCTCAGCAGGGAGCCTGCTTCTCCCTCTTCCTCTGCCTGCCACTCCCCCCCACCCAGTGCTCTCTCTCTGTCTCTGTCAAATAAATAAATAAATAAATAAATAAATAAATAAATAAATAAATAAATAAATAAATAAAATCTTAAAAAAACAGAAACAAAAAGCAACAGCAGCTACCACTCACTGAGCGCCTGCCCAGGGCCACACCTGCTGTACTCATCCCGTCAGTCCTCACAGTATCCTTCGCAGGGCATGGTTCTTCCTGTTACAATCCCCACTTTATCTGAGAGAACGGAGTTGAAAGAGGTCAAACAACCTGCCCGTGGTGAGCACACTCAAGGCCCATCTGATGCCACAGTCACAGCTTCCAACTAGAGAACTCCCTCGTGATGGACGGGCTCGGGGAGCCCACGGAGTCAGAAGAACTGGACACTACCCCCGCAGAACCGAGCCTCCAGCCTGGCTCGGAGCACCTGACAACACTGCTGCTGGAAGAAGTCCGTTTGCTGGCATTCAAAATTTAATTAAGGTGCCCAGCGCTGTACCTGGGGAAGTAAGGCTGGAATCTGGTTGTAACACAAGGTGATGGGGCGCCTGGGTGGCTCAGTCGGTTGGGCGGCCGACTCTTGATTTTGGCTCAGGTCATGATCTCAGGGTCCTGGGACTGAGCCATACATTCAGCTCCGCGCTCAGTGGGGAGTCTGCTTGAGATTCTCTCTCTTCCAATCCCTCCACCCCTCCCCGGCCTCGAATGAATAAATAAATCTTAAAAAAAAAAAAGGTGCCTCTCACTAGCTACACTATGACTGTTCAGGGAAGGCCGATATTCAATGAAGGGGATAGAGCAGACAGTGTGGGCCTAGGAAACAGGGAATCGGAGTAAGAACCAATACTGGTGTCCCCCGGCCCAGTCCAGCCACTGCTGGTAGTTGCCTGCTTGGCAAGTCTGTCCCTACAATGGAGATGGGACACCAGCCACAATATTCTACAGGTGACTCTCCTCACTCTTATTTCATGACCACCAGCAACCTTCTGATGATGGTTTGGCTTGTCAGCAAGCTTACTCAGAAGGAACGAGTGCAACATTCCAGAGAAGATTCCAGCATAAGGGGTAGATACTTTTTCATAGGCTATAAGTAAATGGGCTTTGTGGTTTATCCATTGGTCTAATGTGAATTTGGTTAGTGTGAGACACTTACCCATAATCCCATGAACTCTGGTGCCAGACAGGGTTGAATTTATGGCATCGAAAAGCTAAGGATCAGACCTGGACTGTGCTAGCTTCAGCTGGGTGATGCTGCCTCCTGAGGAACAAGCTGGCTATACCCTCACAGGTCTGTATTTGGGCGTCTCAGGTCTGTATCCTGGTCCCACCCTAACCACATGGATGTGTGACTCCTCAATGCTCCTGGAGGGTCTCTGAGCTTAGGATGGGGAAACCTGCCTCTGTGTTCTGGCCATCAGCCCCCAGAAGGCTCAAGGTGTGGTACAAGGATGGTGCCAGTCCCCCTCTTCCTTGTGGCTAACAGCACACGGCTTGGAAATGGGGGAGACCTATGGATCACACTGTATTTGCTTTATGTGGCCCCTATCACACTGCTAATTAGTTTGTGGCCTACAGCCTTGCCAGAAAAGATACCACATCTAATTTCTGTAAGATTCTGTAAGACCCAAAGATTCACCGAAGGAGGGGAAAGATGCAGCCAGATTCTCCTGGCTGTGCTATCCAAGGGGAAATAGAAGGAGAACCTCTTTTGCTCCTGGGTGGGCTGACTGCCTTACCTGCTTCTGGGAGTTCTTCCTCAAGGGATGGCCCTGCCTCTGCATTCTGTGCCGTTCTGAAGCCTTTTCCCGACTTTGCAGGCTCATGATGGAGGCTGCCAGGGAAGCTTCCTGGGTCCTGGGGACAGAGAGCCTGGTTACTAATGGCCGTGCCCCTGACATCCCTCTGGACAGTTCCATGTCTACCCAGACAACCTCAAAGGAATAGGGTTCAGGAAAGACACAACAGAGGAGTATGGCAGGAGCCAGTCACCCAGGGGAGGGAGCTGAAATACCAAACACCTAAAGAGCAGATCATTAAAAACACAAAAACTTTTTGGACGATTTTCTTTCCTAATTCTATTGGTATCTGGTGTTTTAGGAAATCTCTATATAGCTGGAACAGAGTGAACAGGCCATTCAGAAATATGTTGAGGATTTAGCCTAGGATTAAAAATGAACCTTTAGGGGTGCCTGGGTGGCTCAGTTGGTTAAGTGTCTGACTCTTAATTTCAGCTCAGGTCACGATCTCAGGGGTTGTGAGATTGAGCCCCATGTCGGGCTCATGCACTGGGTGTGGAGCCTGCTTAAGATTCTCTCTCTCTCCCCCCCTCTAGCCTTCCCCACTGTAAAAAAAAACAAAACAAAACAAAAAAAAAAAACAAAAAAACCCCCACCAATCTCCACACTAGCTAATATGCAGACAAGTAATGGAAATTAGTAATTGAACTGTTAACCTGGCCCTAGGGAATGGGAATGGAAAAGAGTAAGTTTCATGTTTTGCTTTATTCTGTACCATTTTGATTTTTATCAGTGAGTATGGATACCTTGAAATTTAAAAGAAAAAGAAGGATGATTTTTTGGAAGTGGGGTGATTTTGAGAAAATGTGGAAGGTTAAGGGGAAAGATGCGGGAAATGGAAGTAGCCTGTCAGAGCTAAACGTGTAACTTGAGTAGAAGTCATCAAATCTAACTCATTCGCTTTTTAGATGAAGCAACAGCAGGGGTGGGGACAGGACTTGCCCAAGGTCATGTTACAAATTACCGGGAGAGCGGGGACATGACCCAGGTCTCCTGACCCCCAGGCCAGGACATGACAACAACCCAGGACCCAGGATCCCAGGAAGGGGGGAGGTGGCCACAGAGGGGACACCATGTGCCAGGTCAAGGCCTGGCTCTGCACTCCTACCCTGCAGTGGAACTGTCTGGAACCCCAAGTCTCCCTTAGTTCCCAATGGGGGGGGGTCCCCAGCTGAGTTCTGTGTGGGTGCCCCCTCACCCAGCGGAGGCGGAGGCCAGGAGGGCAGGCGCAGAGCAAGGGCTGGCTCACATACGGGCCATACGTAGCTCGCCGTTCTCCGCACTGCCACCTGTAGCAGATCTGACCCTCAGTCACTTACCGAGGGCCACACCCCGGGGGCAACCACAACTTGGTTAGTTCTCAGGTGACTCCTATCCTCTCCGAGGCTCAAGCCTGCCATCAGGTCACCAAGAAGCCAGCTGCTCTAGGTCCTGTTACTGTACCGTCTGGCAGGCGGCTGCACTGGGAACAGGAGGAGATGGAACCGTCTCCAAAGGCATCTCTTCACTTCAGGGCAACTGCCCCCTTCACACCTCTGCTCCACCGGGTGCAGGAGGGGAAGATACCAGATGATCCAGCCAGAAAGAGGCCCTGTCAGTCCCCATTCCGTCCTGTTCCTCTTACCTTGGGGAAGGGCTGAGGTGGCTTGAGGAAGTTCCCATCCCCGGAATCTGGGCTGTAAATATGGACCAGGTTGTTGGGCGTCACGTTGAGGTAGTGATTTCGGAGCGAAGGAGAAAACACTCCGACCTGGAGCCAGGGAAGGGGGCGGGTCAGAGCCCTCACGGAGCACCAGATGCTGTCGGATGCCGCCTGGTCCCCACCTACCTCTCCCTTGCTGGCCTCGGCACCAGGGTTGCACAAATCGCTTCTACCCCAGCCCTGGGGCCAGAGTAGAACCACTTACGCAGCCTCCTCCCCTCACAGCACAACCTCTCCCCTCCATCCGCCTTCAAAGAATGGGAGCCAGGCAGACAACTCGGGGGCCTTCTCTGGGGTGGGAGGGTCGGAGAGCAGGCCCCCCGTTTGGAGCTCCCCATACCTGCTTTAGCAGCAGCACCGAGCCAGGCTTCAGCTCACTCTGTCGGGTCTCGAGCAGCAACCTGTGCACCGTGCCCTGCATCTCTCCTGCAAATACCGACGGCCCATCAGTCGGGGTCAAGGGCAGCACAGAGACTGGTGTGGGCCCTGGCTGCGAAGGGGGCTGCTCACTGCCTCAACTTTCCCCTCTGTGAATGGAGAGGACGACTCCTCTTCATCTCCTGAACTCAATGAAGGCCACTCATCAGACCCCCCCAGGACCCGACTCCTCACCCGTGGGGTCCTTGAAAACCACGCTGGCGTCCATCGCGCTCCGACTCAGGGACTTGATCATCACTGCCATGTTGGGGACCTTGTTCCTGGGGAGCTGCTTTAGGGCTGCCTGGTTACAGGGAGAGGCATTTGCTGAGCAAGCCACGTCCCACCTGTGAGGTTCCCGAGTGTGCCAGGGTGACCGGGGGGCTGGGCGGGGGGCAGAGTACAGACGTGGTGATGGTGTTCCCTCTGTGGAGGGGGAAGGGCAGTCTGAAGGACGCATCCTGTCTCTCCCTGGCAGGTCCTTCATTTATCCCCCCTGCTTCCTTTCTCCAGCCTTTACGTATTTATACAGAGCTCCATCACCGCAGGCCGTGGGCATGTGTCCGCACGTGACCCTGGACCTCTAGGGCGCTTGAAGGGTAGCCGTGTGCTTACCCCACCTAATCTAGGGCCCAGACACGCAGAGATATACCCACACCCCACTTTCGCCTTCCACCTGTGCCCAATAGTAGTGAAATGCTGGGTGAGTGGAAGATACAACCAAAGGGAGTCCAGGCAGCTGCTCAGAGATAGGCCTGGGGTCAGAGGGAGCAAAGGGACAGCCCCTTTCCTAAGCAGGTTGGTGAAAAGGAGCAAAATGGTCCTTCTTGCACGTCACCGCACCCGGGATCCTTACCTTCCGCAGCACCATGACGATGCTATAGGTATGGAGGAAGCAGGCGGGGTCTCTCTCGTCCAGGCCCAGAGCAGATTTCATGGCCCTCCAGGGCCCTCGCCCAAAATCCTCCACCGCCGATGCCTGGGAACTAGTAACAATCTGGCACCACAGAGCAGAGGGGGGGCCTGCGTTAATGGAGCCGCCCCGCTACAGACCTTGACTGAGACCGGATCGGGGGTGGGAGGGAAGGGTGAATTCCCTGCAGCATGGTGACCACGGTCTCGCCTCTCCTACGTCACAAAATGATAAGTGAGATTTTGTGGCATAGCACTCCTGTCACTAAGCAGCAACAGCAAAGAGGCTCTGCACTGCATTGCATTTTAGATCAGGTCCTGACTTCAGCTGCATTGAAGCAAAAGGCCATCCATGCTGGTCTCTTGTGTTATAGACTCAAGAAGTCTTAGGCCCGGGGAGCCCCCCCCCCCACATTGATAGGCTTCCAGAGTGCCTTAGCCATTTTGAAACCAGTCCTATTTTATTTGGGATGCCTCTGGCTTAACTATTAAACTTCTTATATTAAAAAATGCTTTGGGGCACCTCAGTGCCTCAGCTGGTTGAGCGTCTGACTCTTGGTTTCAGCTCGGGTCACGGGATCGAGCCCCGCATCAGGCTCTGCACTCAGTGCAGAGTCTGCGGGTCCCTCTCCCTCTGCTCCCCCCCCCAATGTGCTCTCTCTCTCTCTCTCTCAAATGAATAATTAAATAATCTTAAAAAAAAAATGCTTCGTATCCAGATGAGTGTTTGCTGCTCTGGATCTGAAGCGGCCTGGTGGATCTGGGGAAGTGCAGCAAAGAGAATTAAAAGCAAAAAGAGGCCTGAGGGCAGAGCAGGTCAACTAGAATCCCAGGGAGGAGGGAAGATGGGTCTCACCCACCAAAAAGGAACCCACTGGAGGCCAGATGAAGGCAAATCTTTCCCAGCTCGATTCTCAGAAACCTGAGAGGAGGGGTTCCTGAGATACAATTTCCTAATACTCATGACACTCCCCTCCCCCGAGGGAGGATGGAGTTAGCTGGGCCCTTCTTTCTTAGATGAGTAAGAAGACTGGACACGACATCAGTCAGCATCAGAACAGGCTTCACCTTATGCCAGGAAAACCGCCACCTCCCCAAACGGCCTTCCCCACGTGGCTCTGGCGCATGACCCCAGAACAGGCCTAGCAGCACAGGCCCTGCTTCTCAACCGCGGCAACACGAAGGGAAGTCCCTCGCTCTTAAACGACGCCCAGGAAGTCAGCATTTGCGTGGAGCTAGTTACCTCTGTCCGGAATCTAGCCAGAGCACCATGAGTCGGAGTCTGGGGTGTGGAAACCATGATCTCCTCCAAATTCTTCCCACCGCGCTACAAGGGGAGAGAGAAGGGGGAGGCGAGAGCAAACGCAGCAGCTGTGACTTACGAGTACAGCTTCTTGTCTGGGTCACATAATGAGTTCAGGCAACTATCAGGGACAATTAACACATATCACATCTCTCCTAACGACGTCTCAGGAGCCTTGTTGGCAGCTCCAAAAAGATGCTTTGGGGATTGTTTGGGGAATGTGAGGAGGTTGGGGCAAAACCCAGCGCTTCCTCAAGGAGGCAACGACCCGGATAGAGAGGCCTGGGGTAGGCACCGGGGCACCTTTCCCCAAGGCCCTTCCCAGGGACCTAACCCTTCCCCACAGAGATCCAGCCCAGGAGGAATGTGGACAGTCCTCCCTGGATTTCCCTCAGAGTGCTAGCAGAGAGCAAGGAAGGGGCAGAAATGATTTGAACCACCCTTACAATGCGAGAAAAGGCGTGCACCGATCCCTGCCAGACCAGACCCTCAGGGTCCCATTATCTGGGATCCGATCCAAGATGGTTTGATGGATACCGTCCCTCCACCACTGTTGAAATCCAAACGGTAAGCATAGTGCAGCTTCCCCACGCTGACCCCACATGCCGGCCACACTGACCTGATCTGTGTACCTCTGACTGCTTCCTGCATAAGCCTCTGTGCCTTCGCACACGCTCTTCCCTGTCTTCCCACTGCTGAAATGTCTCCCAGAGCGTAGCCTCCCTACACACACCTGTTAACCTCCTCCCTGACCCTCCGAGGCCCACTCAGGAAGCCCGAGTGACTCTGCAGCACCTGGGACACTCTGCATCTGACGTTTAATCGTCCCCGCGCACCTGCAGCTTCTGCTGCGCTGTGGGCAACTTGGGACAGGAGCCATTTCTATTTAACCTCTGCGTTCTCAGTTCCAAGCAAATCGCCCAATACATACTAGTCCTTAGCAAATACAAGTGAATGGATCTTCCTGCCCCAGGGCTAGCAAACAGCAGGTGCTCAACAAAGCCTGAAGCACCTCTGTCACCTGTGGCTTTGCAAGCATTCAATTCTTACCGCTTCTTCTGGCTTCTTCCGCAGCTTTGGAAACCCCCCCCCCCAACATCCTGGAGCTTCTGCCGGAGAGAAGCTGTCCCTCACCTGGTGAGGCAGGACCCCAGCTGGGCCGGGGAAGCGGCGCGTCTCGCGGCGGGCGCACAGCTGGGGCGTGCGGGTGGCGGCGGTGACCAGCTGCACCAGGTGGTTGGTGACTACAGGAGTCTGCAGAATGGCCTGGGGAACTGGGGAGCAATGGGGGCTCTTTGGGGCGCTGAGAGGACACCTGACCAAAGACACTGGAGCTCGAAGTTGTAAGGGGCTCCGAGGAAATGATCCAGAGACAGTCCTTGGGGGAGTAGAAGAGATCGAGTTGGGAGTTTGTGGTCCAGGAAAATGAGATCTGCCAGGTATGGCGGCATTTGGACACGGGAAGGAGTGACCGGGGAAACGGTTTTGAGGGCTGCTGTGAACGGGCCTGCCAGCAGCTTGGGGAGGCTGTGGTGCCTGAAGAGGGGGGCCCTTCCGACAGGCTTCCCAGGGCGGCTGCTGAGCGGGAACCCCTGAGGCAGCTGGGACAGGAAGGTCGCTCGCGGCACCAGGTCTCGAGCGGGGCTGCGGAGTCCCACAGTGGGCAGGAGGCTCTGGAGGGTCCTCGTGTGCTGACAGGACACGAGGTATGTGCGGGGCAGGCGTGGGCCCCTTCTGGCGAGACCTGCTCAGATCAGCTACCCGGGCCTTTTTAGCCACGGCTGAGTCCTCCTCAGGCCAGGTGGGCAGGACTCCTGGGGCCTCACTGCTGACTCCAAGTTCCAGCTCCATGCCAGGCCCCTCCAGCTCCATGCTTGCCAGGACCTTATCAAAGTCATCTTGTTCAGGCCCCTCGAAGCCACCAGTCACCAGCTGCTGGCTCTCACACCTGAGCAGAGGGCGGGAGGCGGAGGTCTGAGGTCTGGCTGGCTCTTTGAGCACTTCCGTCAGTGTCACTCGTCTCTGATGGCCAGTCCAGCTGCTAGAAGTTGACACAGGCCTTAGGGGAGCTGTTCCTACGGAAGGTGGACCCCTGATGGCCCCGGGCACGCTGGAGGTAGGAAGGCGGAGTCCCAGGGCTGACAGGCCCAAAGCCTCTGAAGGAGCAGCGGGGCGTGATGGCAACTGCCCGGAAGACTGTGCCTGCCCCGTGTCCTGTAGCTTGGAAGAGACAGGTCTCAGGCACCCAGCCTTCACAGGCCGTGAGCCAGCGAACTGGTTCTCTGCATCCTCCACGGCAGACAAGAAGTCCTACAAAGAAGCAGAGACAGTGGCTCTTGGCATCCGGAAATCAAGAAACACTCCGCTTTTACTGCTTCAGGCATACAGTATGTATGTAGATACACGTAAGCATAAACCAGGGCATGAAAGGCCGTGGTGGGGTCTCCTACCACCTTCGACCTTGCCCATGAGCCCACTTCCAGACTTTTTTTTTTTAAAGATTTTATTTTTTTTTAAGATTTTATTTATTTATTTGACAGAGAGAGAGAGAAAGCCAGTGAAAGAGGGAACACAAGCAGGGGGAGAGGGAGAGGAAGAAGCAGGCTCCCAGCAGAGCAGGGAGCCCGAAGCGGGGCTCGATCCCACGACCCTGGGATCATGCCCTGAGCCGAAGGCAGATGCTTAACGACTGAGCCAGCCAGGCGCCCCACTACCCCCAGACTTCTACCAGAAACATTCCGGGGTGCCTGGTTGGCTCAGTTGGCGGCGCATGCGACTCTTGACCTTGGGGTAGTGAGTTCGAGTCCCACATTGTGTGCAGAGATTACTTAAAAATAAAATCTCTACCACTATTTGTTAACTAACTAGAATTTAAATAAAAATTTGAAAAGGGACGCCTGGGTGGCTCAGTCAGTTAAGCGTCTGACTCTTGATTTTGGCTCAAGTCATGATCTCAGGGTTGTGGGATCAAGCCCTGCGTCAGTCTCCAAGCTCCGTGGGGAGTTGGCTTGAGATTCTCTCCCTCTCCTTCTGCCCCTCCCCTCTCTAAAAATAACTAATGAATGAATTAATTAAAAATTTGAAGGAAAAAAGTCTTAAAAGAAAAAACCAACAACATTCTAAGGCTAAGTCTTTAGGTAGCTTCTCTTGGGGGTTGGGGGAGCCGTGGCAGTCAGGGGAGCAGGCAGAAGCAAACACACCAGGGCACCAAGGAATCAAATCGCCCAAGGTCACACACCCACCTCAAGGAAATAAGTTTTCTGGTGTCCAGCCTGTGCAATAGGGGTCTACCCAGCTGGTCATGCTGCCTGTCCTCAACCACTCCTCCCCCCTCAAGTCCCCTCCTCCCGTTGACCACACACACACACACACACACACACACACACACACAGCCCTCGGTAAGCCAGAGAGGCCTTGGATCCTGCAAAATGAGCAGAAGTTAAATATAGCTTTTCAGGCAAGTTAAATTAAGTATGGATGCCAGTTGGGAAGCAAGGTGAGATTGACACCTTCAAGAGCAACAGACCTGTTCTGAGGGTGTTTTTGAGTCAGAACTGCTGATTTAACTGACAGGAAGGTCCCTTCCATCCCCATCCCCTGCTGCTGCATTGGACTGTCTGGGCCAGAGAAAGGTGTTTTCCTGCTTTGTGTATTATCAGGTAGCATACTCCAGCAGGACTACCGTGGGGTTTAGCAATAATAACAATATTAGAATTACAGCAGCGATAAAATCCTCATGATCCCGGAGGGTGATGGATCCTTTTTCTCCCAAAGAGCTCACTCTTAGACATGACGTCATCTGCCTGTGGATGGGGGAAAGGGACTAGTCATGGAACAGAAACTTGAACTGTCAGAGTCCTTCACTCTTTTTTTTTTTTTTCTTTGAAAATAATCTCTATGCCCAACATGGGGCTTGAACTCAAGACCCCGAGATCGAGAGTCACATGCTCCACTGACTGAGCCAGCCAGGTGCCCCAGAGACCTTCACTCTTAATCCCATTGCCGGCCCAGCAGTCCTCCCATCACCTGGTAAGACCTGGTAAGTGGGGCACTTAGCAGTCACTTTTCAACCTGTAATTACACATCTCCAAAGTCGAAAGACAAAGACAAGGACACATCTCCTCAACAAAGCTGGCAATTTTGAATTTTTTGTAAAAACAAAATTCAAGTCCCCAAGTGATGACAAAAACATCTAACAATTTGAAATGGCACTGGGTGCCAGGGACCACATAAACATTTGACCAGAATTCTCTCAATGAATTTTCATGACGGCCCTAAAAGGTGCTATTATTATTCCTGTTTTATGGATACAGAAATGGGAGACTCAGAAGTTAAGTAACTTCACAGAACCAGGACTAAAACAAATATGTGCCTGTCACTATGTCTTAGGGCCTCAATGAATGAGACAAGCCAGAGATCGGTTTTTAAGAGGTCTGAGGAAGGCCTCTTTCCCCTTTCAAACCTTAGGTTCCAAAAGCCTCAAAGAAGGGGAGCGTGGGTCTTGGGCTGCCAGAAGGGTCCCTGGTGCAGCATTCATCACCATACTAGGTATAAATGAGGCATCTTGACAAACTCTAAACGTGATTTTTAAAGCACAGCGCTGGGAGACAAAAAGTAAATTTGAATGACGTGTCATTGACAAAATAAAGCAATTCTATTCTATAAATGTAGTTTAGTATCTGTGTATGTTAGACTGGAATCAGGAGGCCAAGACCTCACCCTGCTTGTTGGTGCTGTATTCTTTTTTTTTTTTTTAAAGATTTTATTTATTTATTTGACAGAGAGAGACAGCCAGCGGAGAAGGAACAAAGCAGGGGAGTGGGAGAGGAAGAAGCAGGCTCCCAGTGTAGGAGCCCGATGCGGGGCTCGATCCCATAACGCTGGGATCACGCCCTGAGCTGAAGGCAGACGCTTAACCGCTGTGCCACCCAGGCGCCCCTGTTGGTGCTGTATTCTTAAGCAGATTAATTTACCTTTTTGGGGTTTTACTCACTTAAATCCTGCTTCTTTCTGAAAAGGATTTCAGGTAGCAGGTCTGGGCCTCCAGATGAAACTATATCCATTGGATCCGAGCGGGAAGAGAGCTGTGGGGATTGCTAGCTAGTTCAGTGATCTCTGACTATACCCCGAGATTAGAAATAGCTCTGCCCAGGCCCATCCCCAGAAATTCCGATTTAATTGGTGTGTGGCAGGGCCTCAGCAGGGGTGATTCTAATGTGCCAGCTTCCGACCTACTCTAATCCCTCATCTTCTGAGAGAGAGGGAAGGGAAGAGTATCTGAGGCAAAAGAACATCTCTCCTGTTATAGAAGAGAAAAACAGAAGGCCAGAGAATGAAGTAATTTGCCCTGGCTCACGTCGACACTTGGTGACCCCAGGCCTCCTGTCATCCACTAACTGTGCTGTCTCTGGCTCTCCATAAACTTTCTTCCCACCTCAAGTACGCCATCGCCATTGTAAAGGTGAACTGAGTCATCCACATGACACAGCTTCCAGGCAAGGGCCCTTGTAATTTAAAGGTATGCCAATTAGGCAGCTCATGTCTCTGTTTTTCTGTCTCTAAAACAGTTAAGTAGGTTGTTTACATGTCTCATCTTCTCTCAGCCTCTCACAGACAAAAAAGCTATACATGTCAAGTAAAAGGAGGCTGGGGCAGACTGCTTCAAAATGTTCTGGGTCTGGGTGTTGACAGCTTAAGACCTCTTCTGCTGTCTCCGATCACCAGCGCTTCCTTACCTCATCTTCAAACTCCTCTTCCACAGTAAACAGCTTCTGCAAACTGCATGCCTGAGAGGAAAACAAAGCAATTGAGGTTGGAGGAGACATACTGTTTGCAAGTACATTCTGTCCTCACTAGGCTGCTTCCAATTCTAACAAGACCATCAGGTGTAACTGTTTTTTGTTTTTTATGTTTTTTGTGTTTGTTTTGTTTTTGGCTAGTGCTGAGGGAGGAATAAGGGATGAGGAGGGAAGAGATGGGATTTACTTAAAGATTTAGATGACTTAGAATCCTTTCTTGTAAAATAATCCACTCAGGTCCATCTGTATTCGCCATGGAAGAGGGAGGAGGAGGCAGGGGGAAGGCTGACAAAGGGAGCATGGGTCATCCTTTAGGCTCAGCACTGTGCACACGGGCCTAAGGATTTTGCAACATCCCAAAGATTTGGCCTGGGGAACCTATGTCAAACCTAAGAGAGGCTGCCATAAATCCAAGCATGCGCAGTACAGTGGCCTTGTTTCTGAAACAAGTGGTTTCCTTCTACCTAATCCAATGCGCCAAGGCCAGCGTCCCAGGAGGGTCGGATGCCCCGGTCCACAGTTCCTTCTTTCTAGGCAGCGGGGCTGCTGTGGCCAGTCCTTAGACATGTGTCAAGCCCAGCTTGCTGTGCCTAACCCCAGTTGTCAGAGCAGCAAGAGCTACAGTTAGACACCCCCCCCCACCCCCCTGTGTCCAAGGATCTGAGGGTACGGGCTAGGGGGAGGGGGTCGGCTCTGGAGGCGGGACGTTTGAGCACACCGAGAAGAGTGAGCAGTTCTCCCAGAAGTGATGGAAGGCAGCAGGAGGGAAACAGGCCCAGAGGGAGGCGTGTGGAGAGAACCTTCCCAGGGTCTCCAGGCAAGCCCTGACTAGAGCCCCGGTGTCCCGAAGCCACCAAGCTCTGACCCAAACCCTAACCAGGCCGTGCAGCTTGCACGAGTGAGGGGCTGCAAGCCGGAAGGCAGTTCCGCGGCCCGGGGCGCGGCATTACCATGGCGACGGCAGGCGGCCTCCTCCCGAGGGTGGATAGACCCGGCAGGCCCCGACTCGAGGGTCGCCGGGCCCTCGGACTTGTCCCGGGCGGGAGAGTCGGAGTCCGGGCTGCGGGGGTCTCTGGTGCGAGGTCAGAAAGACACGACTCTGCGACCCGGGCGGGGGCCGAGAGAGGGTCGCCGGGAAAGCGGGGGCCGAAGCCCGAGGCAGCTTTCGAAGTGGCCGCCACTCCAGCGTCTCCGCCCTCTTAAAGGGGCGGGCATATTTCTATCCCGCCGACACAAAGGCCCTTCCTCCCTCCGTCTTCCGCCTCAGCCTTAAAGGGAAATGAGTGGGCTCTCGGTCGCCTCCCAGCGGCCCCTGGGGCCAGGTCGGCTGGTTCAACAGGAGTTCTGGGAGAGCAGGTTGGGAATCCTGGGTCCCCAGTCCCACCCACCCTCCCCTCTTGAGTTAAGCACACTAGGGACTGGAGCATAACTCTCATTCACATTAGAATCCTCCCCATTGGTTGTCTGTTCATCTATCCATCCATATTTGCAACACATATATTAAGCAAAGATGTTCTTGGTCTTGCTCTTTTTATCCTTCATATTTTAGCTTAGATCTCAGATCTTCCCTGTCACCTATCTCTCGAGTAACATCCCTCCCCCCATCCAACACTCTATTCCCTTCTCAGCACTTCTCATAATTTATAATTGTCATGGATTACATCTTTATTGTGTGTTTTCCTAACTAAAATATGAGCTCCCAAGCTTCAGCACCAAAAAACAAACAAAAATCAGCTCCATGAGGATAGGGACTTTGTCTGGCTTGTTCAGCTTTGTGTCCCCAGCACTTAGCACAACGCTCAATAGAAGTATTGAAGGAATGGTACAATGACTGTTGTGTATCTGGCACAGTACTTAACGCTGGGGATAGAGAAATTAATAAGACTGCTTGTGCCCTCGAGTTCACAAGTCAGGGAGACCCAGGTCAAAAGATAGTCTAGGAGAGCTGTGCAGGGAGATGGACAGGGGCCCAGTGAGCTGGCAAAGCTAGCTCTCATGAGCCAGGCCTCAGTCCTCCCTCTGTTTTTCTTCTTGTTTGTCACTATAGAGCTAGTTGGAGTGACACTAGGGCCACATAGTTTTGAGGACTCAAAAGGCAGGAGGAAGGTAGCTGACTCAAGTTCTTAATGATGTGATCTGAGCCAGGCTTGGATATTCCCCAGGGTAGCCTGGCCTGGCCTCACCTCTGGGCAGCCATCATAGCTTCTTGTGAACAAGTTTACATGTCAGAATGGAAGCCAGAATGGCGATGGGAGATAGAAGCTGGACCCCCAACTCTCATCCAAGTTAGGAATTCCCTCACAGCCTCTTTGTTTTTTCTGAGCTGGGGTACAAAACTCCAACTCTCCCACTTACAGCCCTCCTCTTCCCAAGTGCAGCTCATTCTGCTCAGCAATGGATAGTCCTGGAGACCCAACTGCAGGGGTCCTGGGACTTCTGGGCTCTGCCACCTCCAGCTGAAGGGGGATCACAGAGCCCAAAAGGCCAAGAGGACTAAGAGCAACTCCTATCCACACTGGAGTTTGCAGCTTCCAATTTTAACCACTAGCTCCTTTTGTCTTCACAAAGATCCCATGAAGAATGAGGGACCAGTATTATTTTACAGATTAGGAAACTGAGGCCCAAGGGGTAAGAGAGCCCATCAGGGTCACACAGTCACTCAGTGGTGGATCTTCTGATGGGAAATCCTGTTTTCTCTTCCATCACTTTTCTAAGTTAAATGAATTTGGCATCTACTGCCCCCACCTCCTGTTAGAACCTGGATGGGGGAGGGGGCAGGTGGTTGGAGCAAATGGAAAATGTGGACCTGGGACCTTTCAGAGAGGAGCTGGCAGGACACAGTGAGGAGGTGGTCTGTGATTTTAGAGCTGGGAAGGAACCCCATGCTGAAGGGTCTCCCTTCCCCCAAATCAAATGTCTTCTTCTTCCCAGCACTGTCATCTTATGGGAAAGGCAAGAACTGGGTCTCCATGGTGATGGGGCCTATGTCCTCTTCTCCCCCCTCTTACTTTTTTTTTTAAAGATTTATTTATTTATTTGAGAGAGAGAGAGAGAATGCACACATGAGCGGGGGGGAGGGGAAGGAGGAGAGGGAGAAGCAGACTCCCCACTAAGCAGAGAGCCCAACACGGGGCTCAATCCCAGGACCCCAAAATCACAACCTGAGCCGAAGTCAGATGCTTAATGCGACTCAGCCACCCAGGCGCCCTGTGAGAGGGGTCTTAATAGCACTCTAATTTAACCCATAAAAATAGCAGCCAGTACTTCCAGAGCACTTTGTGTGTTCCAGGCAAGGTTCTGGAACTTTCCATGTATTGGCTCACTTGGTTATTGTAACAAGCCTCGATATAGGTGCTAGGATTACTTCTGCTTTACAGAAGAGGAAAGAGTCAATGTCCTGCCCAGGCTCATATAGGTAATAGGTGGTGGAGCTGAGATGATGAAGGAAGCTGTCTGATTCCAGCCTCCCCACGTTTAACCACCTGTTGTTTTACCTGTTAGAATCCCAAGGAACTGGATTCTTAACCTGGGGCTTCAGAGAATATAAGATCCCTATAATTATGTGCAAAAGAAAGTGTACCTATACATATATACCTTGTTCTGAGAGAGAATCCAGGCTTTCATCACATTTTCACAGGTCAAAAACCTGTTGCCTTGCTCTTTCTCAGGACCAGGATAGCCCCCCAACTCCCCCGTGCCCTCCGTCCCTCACCTTGTCCAGATGCCTTCCACTGTACATCAGGCCTTACCAAATCCTGCCTGGGCTATGGTGGTAGCTTCCCAAATAATCTCCCGAGTCCAAGCTTTCCTTCCTTCTGTCCATTCTTTCTAACATGCAAATGGGATACTATTTCCCGCTGTAAAAATTTTTAATTTCCCCCAGTTGCTGGGGGGTGACATATAAAATCCCCAGGACCTGCATACCCTGGTATCTGCCTCCCTGCCCTAGCTAATCTTTCAACCAATCTCCCAATCAATCCCAATCCCTCCCCACCCCACTCCTTCATGCCCCGGCTCACAGGCTGCCTCCTCTAAGAAGCCTTCCTTACTGCTCCAGGAGACCGGCCTTACCTTCTCTTTGGTTCCCTGCATTTCTGGCCTACTTTCACTATAGCTTGGATCTCTTGTGTGTCCTGTATTGTCTTTAGGTTTCCCTCGCACCTCCCTGCTGGCCTTTGAACTCCTTCAGGGCAACAACTGTGGCGTTTGCTTTGTGAACCAGTATTTGGCATAGGACTTGACACATGGAAGACACTCAGCGAGTGTTTGTTGAATGACTTAATGCCATTTCTCAGGAGGGAATGTAAAGGAATCTGGGCGACTCCATGCTCACTTCCAAAAATCCCTGCAATTGCTGGATGAGCAGATTCACCTTCTTAGGTACAAAGGAGGGCACACCTTGAGTGTGTGTGTGTGTGTGCGCATGTGTGTGCACGTGCACATCTGTGCACATGTGTTTGGAGATAGCATGCTGTATTGGTATGAAGTTAGACACATCTTGGTTTATGTTTGACCTTGTCGCTAACTGGCTGTGTGACTAAATCACTTTACCTCTCTGAAACTTAGCTGTCTCGAATGTAAAAATGGAATAATTCATCTTCCTTGCAAGGTGGCTGTGAGATTAAATGAATTAATGCATCGAAATGGCTAACTCCACTCCCCGCACGTTGGCAGGGGCTCAGCAATGTGGGTTCCCTTCCCCACTACTTGAGTTTGCGAACATGTGCTGAGATTTGTTACGAGAACCACATGGTTTGAGTTTGTATCTATTTCAGCATATTTGCAAATGCATTTTGCCCTAATTTGTATTTTTATTGTATGAGCCAGTTGTGTGCGTATCAGTGTGATGATGTGTGTTTATGTGTTTATATTTACATTTGCCGTCATCCGGACAGTGGCATACACCGCAAATGTGTACACACGTTGGGAGTCCTGCCTGCCCGTGTTGGTGGGTGGGCGTTGCGTGAGTGAGTGGAATTAAATGTCTGTTGTGTGCTGCATAGAGGGTGGGGGTGCTGAGTGTCCGGGGCTGGGGGAGGGCTGATCTGCTTGTGCAGTTTTGTGTGTGTGAAGGTTGTGTAGACCAGCGTTACTGATAGACCATTCTGTGTTGATGGAGGTCTTGTCTTTTCTTTCTTTCTTTCTTTCTTTCTTTCTTTCTTTCTTTCTTTCTTTCTTCTTTTCTTTCTTTCTTCCTTTTTCTTTCTTTCTTTCTCTCTCTCTTTCTTTCTTTTTTAAAGTTTTTATTTATTTATTTGAGAGAGAGAGAGAGAGGAGCAGAAGCAGGGGGAATGGCAGAGGGATAGAGAGAAGCAGGCTCCCTGCTCAGTAAGGAGCCCAACTTGGGGCTGGATCCCAGGACCCTGGGATCATGACCTGAGCAGAAGACAGATGCTTAGAAGACAGATGCTTAATGGACTGAGCCACCCAGCCACCCCGATGGAGGTATTTTCTATCCACTCTGTGCGATAGAGTAGCCACTAGCCACATGTGGCTACGGAGCCCTTGAAATGTGGCCAGTGAGACTGAGCAACTGAAGTTTTCATTGTATTTAATTTTAATTTATTTGAATGTCAATAGCCATGGGTAGACTAGACAGAAACCTCAACCTTGCTCTCCCCAGACCAAGTGGAATGCATCCCCCTCCTTCTCTCCCCGGAAACCCATTTATGGGGTCCCGACCCCCGCGGGTAAGTGGACACGCTGGAGCCCCGCCCGCGCGCGCGTGCGCGCGTGTGTGAGCGTTGCGCGCGTGTGCGCGCGTGTGTGCGACAGAATGAGTCGTACAGAGGGGGCTGCTGCAGCCTCCCCCCGCCCTCCAAGTCCCCAGGAGAGCAGTGAATCAGCCTGACAATGAGGTGAGTCATTCATGAACTGCTCGGCCCGACCCAGCAGGCGGGAAGCAAACGTCAGCCAGCCTCCCAGCCCTACCCCCTACAACCCCCCAGTGGGATCGCTCAACCCCACGCACTGCAGATGTGGAAGAAACTGACGCGGGCGAATCAAGGCACCAAAGCTCATCTCCTCAGCCCCTCCTTCTGGTTTACAATCCATTCATCCCCCAGCCCCTTTCTCCCCTCGGGGTGGCGGTGGCGTGTGAGTCATCTCAAGATCTACGCCCCCAATCCAACACCCACCTGCTGTAGCCTCTCCCAGTTGGTCTTCGTCCAGGGCTGGGGCGGGGGGCGGCAGGGAGGCTGGACCCTTGGGGAGGTGCCAGGGTCTGCCTTTGGAAGCCAGGCTGACCCATTCAACGTTGTGGGGGTGGGTAGGGCTCAGGGCAGGCTGCAGCTGGCTGGATGTCGGGGAGCTGTCATCCGGCTTGCTTGGAGGAGCGTCAAGAGAACAGGGGATGGCAGGGAAAGAGTTCCTGAACGGTGCTCCCTGCAGCACCTGTGGCTGCTGGTGAGGAGGGGACCTGGAGGGGACAAGAGTATTCCTCTGGTTTCCAGAGAGGTCCCACATAGTGTCTCCCCAGTACCAGGCAATCTTCAAAGCCTGGTAGCTTCTCTCCTCAGCACTCCCCGGCATGCCCCCCCACCCCATATACCACTACTCCCATCAGTCAGCTTTCTTCTCTTGGACCAAACCTTATCTGTGGCTTCTGACTTGGACCACGGGTCCCATGGTGGTGACCCTTACTGGGCCAGAAAATATCACTAAAAACGTGTAGACCCTTTGACAAAACAACTCCACTTCTAAGAAGTTATCTTAAGAAAGTCATAATTGATGTGTACAAAGATTTAGCTATAAGAATATGCAACACAGCATTATTTAAAATGGAAAAACTGGACACAAGCTAAATGTCCATCAAAGGGGGATTAAATAAAGAATAGTAAAACAACAGAGTACTACGTAACCACTAAAAATTATGTTGTGGAAAATTTGATGGCACAGGAATATTTTCGTGATGTATCACATAAAGAATTAGATCGTAAGATATTGTATACAGTGTGATACCATTTTTCTTGAAAAAATAGCATGGAAAGATTAGAAAAGTATCCAATTATAACAATTGTTCTCATGAGACCGTAGACTTAGGAGTAATTTTTTCTTTCTTTTTTTTTTTTTTTAAGGTTTTATTTATTTATTTGTGTGTGAAAGAGAGAGTGAGAGAGAGAGCACAAGCAGGATCCCTGCTGAGCACGGAGCCGGTGAGGGGGTGAGGGACTTGATCCCAGGACCCTGGGATCATGACCTGAGCCTAAGGCAGACACTTAACCGACTGAGCCACCCAAGCATCCCAGGAGTAATTTTATTTTCTTTGTGTTTCTCTGACTTTTTCCCCAAAATTTCTTCATTAAGAGTTGGTGACTTTTTACATCAGAAGAAACAATTAATTTATTAAATATTAAAAAAACAATTTGTGGGGGCAGTAATGGAATTAACTGTAAGTGGACATTTATTGGGGTGATGAAAATGTTTTAAAACTGGATTTTGTGATGGTTGTACAGCTGGGTAAATCTAAAAAACATTGACTTGTATACTTAAAATGGGTAAATGATACTTAAAATTGTTTAAAAACTCTTAATAAAAGCCATTTGCTGGGCTGTCTGCCATTAAGGTCTTCCAAGGGGGTCTGGGGTATGGATGCCAGAAAAAATACAGGACACCCACTTAAACTTGAATTTCAGAGAAGGAATAATCTCTTAATATAAGTATAAAAATAAATAAGTTTTAAAAAGTCATGAACTCTTAATATAAATATACAAAATTATTCCTTGTTTATCTGAAATTCAGATTTCACTGGGCATTCTGTATGTATTTTTATTTGCTAATTCTGGCTACCCCAGCCTGGAGTCCTTGCTCCTGCAGGATTCCTGGAGCAGGGAAACAGATGTGGGGGTGGATGTCTTGGCTTGCATCCCCACCCATCCCCAGGGCAATTCTATAAAGCCTGGGAGAGTGGGTTGGGGAGCTCAGGAGCTGAAAACAGCAAGGTGAGAGCAGGTGGGGACAGGAGTCATTTCAGGTGTGGAAGGTGAGTACCTTGCTCAGGGAGTGGGAGTGGCCAGTCAGGAGCATGTCAACTACCCCAGAACCCTGGAGTGGTAACACGGAGGCTGGACAGGAGAGGGTGGGGCTTACCTGTGGCTTCCTGTCATGCCTCATGTCATGCCCTAGCTACCCAGGGAAGAGGATGTTATCCATTTCTAGAGGTGAGGAAATTGATTTGAAGAGTTGAAGTAAAATTCCAAGTTCACAGCTAGGAAGTAGCAGAGCTTCAGTCTTGATTGGGTCCTTACCCTCTCATTGAGGGTGGGATCCAGTGGTTAAACCAAGCAGGCTCTGGGCCCCGCTTACCTGGGCTATAGCTGCACCCAGAATAGTCTTTGTTTTTAAACAAATTCATAGCTTGTTGTAGGAGGTATGATGCTAGCTTTCCCCAGGCCCGGGCCTTGCTGAATATAGAGACAGGGGCCTGCTCCTGATGTCTGGGCCAGGAAGGCATCTTCGCTTACTGGGTTTGTGGCTTTGGGCAGGTGGGTTAAGTCTCCTGAACCTCATTTTAAAAGTGAGATAATAATAAGAATGCCCACCTTGAGGGCTGGAGGGTGAAATGAAATGGTATAGGTATTCTGTTGTGTGCTGCTGGCTGCTGGCCAGGACAGATGTGCCCAAGACCCTGCTGCTTCAGGATGATGGAATGTGCCTTCCAGACATGTTCCTGTGGTGGTCCTGGGTCCTCAAGGAGCTCCCTGGAGAAAGAGGACATAGCTGTCTCTGTCCATTTGGGGAAGACCCCCTCAAAGCTGGGGAGATCTCCCCTGGTGCTGTACCCAGAGAGCCCGGGTTGTGCCCTGGCCCTGCCACTTACTTAACCTCCCTGGGCTCAGTCTCCTTATCTAGAAGATGGAGAGCATAACATCTGCCTTGTAGAGCTGTGAGAACGATAGTATAGGAGACAAGGCCTTTCGAAAGGAAGTCGCTCACTAAACGTGTACAAAGAAGGGGGGGCTGAGTGTATGTCACCTGAAGGCTGATTGCTGGAGGGAGGGCAGTTAGGCCAGTTTTTGAGGTGCTATGGTCAATGCCCTTCCATGTAGCGTGTAGGTCCACTGCGTCTTGTTCTCTATCCTTTCATGACTTCAGGGCCAAGAGGGCCTTTCAGAATTCGAGGACCCAACCCTCCAATCACAGAGAGGAAACTGGGGCTCAGAGAGGGCAAATGATTTGCCCGAGCTTCTATAGGCCTGTGTCTCCCAGGCTCTCTCCTTCCTTACTGCCCCATCTTGCTTTTGGGGGCTCTGTTGTTTTCCAAGGATCTTAAGTTCTGAGAGGGCAGGCACACTTGCATCCTCTGTTCCCTCCCCAACACGCATGCTCTCCCCACAGAAGACACTCTGGAGGAACGTGCAGACATGTGGGACGTGACTGGCCACAGCTGTCCCTTGTGCTCTCGTGTTCATGTGGCCTTGACTCTTGAGCAGGCAGGGAGGAACCCTGTACCGTCCAGGAAATCGTGGGCCTCACTTCCAGGTCCTAGCAGGGATGTGGGGGAGAGGATAAGCTTCCTTTCAGTCATCCCCTTGGACCTCCTGCTTTTCTTGCTACTGGAGGGTCCTGTGTGAACAACTCCAGGCTCCTGGGGGGCTCTGGGCTAAGAAGCATTGTCCTCTGTCCTAGGCCTTCCGGTTTCCTGCTGTCCTTTAGAGGGTACCTTGCTGCTATGGGAGGCTTTTGGTGGATGTGGAACCTGGGACCTCCAGACCACAGGACTGGCAGTTTTCTCTGCTCTTTCTCTGTAAATGTGTATTGTGTGTGTGTGTGTGTGTGTGTGTGTGTGTGTGTGTGTGTAATGCACTATGACAAATGATGGTAGCTTCACCCAGAACGGTCTATTTTTATTTTATTTTTAAAAAAGATTTTATTTATTCATTTGAGTTAGAGAGAGACAGAGCGCAAGCAGGGGGAGAGGCAGAGGGAGAGGGAGAAGCAGGCTCCCCACTGAGCAGGGAGCCCTCTGCCCAGCTCGGGTTTTGATCCCAGGACCTGGAGATCATGACCTGAGCTGAAGGCAGAATGCCTAACCATCTGAGCCACCCAGGTGCCCCAGAACAGTCTATTTTTGAACAAATTCATAGCTTTGTCTGTGAGCCATGATTCTGGCTTTCCCCGGGCTTGGTCATTGCTGAGTATAGAGACAGGAACCTGCTCCCGATCTGGTCCAGGAAGGCAGGAGCTGGGAAGCCTAGGAAGGGACAGGTGTTGAGGGCCAGGTAGCACTCTCAAGTGAATGACTGAAGCCCTTGCCTCCAGCCAGGCCTCCTTGATTTTGGTTTTGGATTTCTGAGCTACAGCTCTAGAATTGTTGGCTCACAGGGCTAGAAAAAAGCCTCAGAAGTTATCCATCCAGGGGCACCTGGATGGCTCAGTCGGTTAGGTGTCTGACTTTTGGTTTCAGCTCACCTCAATATCTGGGGGTCGTGGGATCGACCCCAGTGTCGGGCTCCGCACGCAGCAAGGAGTCTGGTTGAGATTCTCTTTCTCCCTCCCTCTCTGCCCATCCAGCTCATGCGCGCGCTCTCTCTCTCCCTCTCAAAAATAAATAAATAAATAAATAAATAAATAAATAAATAAATAAATAAATATTTTTTAAAAAGAAGTTATTCATCCAAGCATACAATTCTACAGATGAGGAAACTAGCAGAGGAGTGGCAGCTTGCCAGGTACCTGTCTGTCATTCTTCCCCCAAACATCTCAGTCAAGATGACTCTTACTGGATCCTGGCCTGAAACCCATCCCCTTCAGCCCTAAGCCCAGAGAAGAGGACCCTAGAGGGAAGGGAGGAAGGGAAGGAAAGAGGAACTCCCTTTTCCATCCTTCCTTCTCAACTTCACCTTGCTGGATCACCCAGAAATGTCTCTAGCTGGAAGGAAGGAAATCTAGTCCAACCTTCTCATCCTACAGGCAGTTGAAGAAACAGAGGCTCAGATAGAGGAAGGGACTTGTTCAGGGTCACACACAGAGACCTGAGCCCAACTCAGGCATCCTGGGGCCAGTTTGGATTACACTCTGTATAACTCAGTCCTCAGTGACTGCCTTTGCTTTGTGCCTCAGGGCACATGAATTGTTTGCCCTGGAATAAACTCTCTTCTGGCTCTTGAACATATTGTAAATAGCCCAAGGGCAGAACTGGACCTTAAAGCATCTCAAGGAATGAAGGTCCAGCCCAAACTTTGAAGTCCGGAGCTATGCTGGATGTGGTCACATCTGCCATCACATCTAATTTGGAATTCACAGAATGTCAGAACTGAAAGAGATCTCAGAGAACAGAAGTCCAAGTCCTGTTTCCCAGATAAGGACACCAAGGTCCAGAGGGAAAATGACTCATCCAACAACACACCGGGATAGAGCTGATCCTCGGACCCAGATTGTCTCACTTCCTGCCCTGTTTTCTTATTTATTTATTTATTTATTTATTTATTTATTTATTTATTTATTTATTTATTCTGCAGTCCCCACAGTACCTTGCACTGTGCTGGTCTCATAACTTTTCAACATGCTCAGTAAGTTCTTGCTGGATGGCACAGAAACAAGATGCCTATATACAAATCGCCCTTGGTAATTGATAAAAGATTTAAAGAATGCATATTTCCTTTGATAAATATCTGATAAATGCATACTGTTTGGGCTTATCAGCTCAGTTTTTCCTTGTTCCATATTATTTTCTGCCTGAGGCTATATTTAGGTACAACTGGACTCTTTCCACCCCAGGCACTCTTTGGAGGCCAGCGGGACCATTAAGTGTTGCTCCACCCGGGACTGGAACTGTGGGCTAGACCACTCTGGCCAGAGCCTCTGGAATCATGTCCATGGATGGAGGATTTTCACTGCATAAGAAATTCTGGGTCAGAGTGTGGAAGCCAGGGCACATTCGAACTGGGTGCCTTGTCTGTTCTGCAGGCAATGCTAACTTTATCTTTTTTAATGTTTAACTTTTAGAAGGCTTTATTTTTAAGTAGTCCCTACACCCAACGTGGGACTCAAACTCACAACCCCGACATCATGAGTCACATGCTTTACTGACTGAGCCAGCCAGGCTCCCCCAGGCAATGCTAACTTTAGAGGGCCTAGGCCTGGGTGAGCAAGAGGGGGTGTGGCAGTGATGGGTGCTATTGGTTCAACAGCATCCACTGAGCATGGAGGAAGCTCATTCTCTCTCTTGCTCCAGGTGCTGGCCAGGACATTTCTCATGATTCCAGATAGGGGTTGCGACCCCCAGAGCCCCTAGCAGTGTTACTCGGCGTCCTCAGTCTTCTCCCCGATGGACTCTTCTTAAAAAGTCCAGTAGTGCTGCCGACCTGCCGGGCTATAGGTTAAAGGCCCAGCTCTCCTCCAAAATTGCTTTCCTTCTACCAAGAGGCCAAATTCACTATGGATCCCTGGGGTGGAAGTTCCCTAACGAGCTACTGGATTCTATCTGCAATCTCACTCTACATTGGGAAACTGAGGCAGCATTTACTGAGACAGCTCCATGACCTTTGTTTCCATAGCAAATGGTCCTAGAAGGACCTATAAGTCATAACAAAAGACAGTTTTATTCTCTGTGAGGAACTCTAAGTTCCTTAAAGGCAGATTCATTTCTATATCCACAATACCCACCACAGATACTCAAAGACACATGTGGAGTGAGTGCAGGATTATTTAACCCCCACTTACCTGGGAAGGGGAAATCTGAAGGCTCATTAGGGCCCCACAGGGTGAATTTTTATAACTTCTGGGGCATTTGGTCCCTGGGGGACTGAGGTGATAATCTCAGGGACCTCCGGAGGAGAGGGCTAGCGTGCTGGGAGCCCAAGTGCTTCAGGCCCTGTCTGAAGACAGGGAGACAGAGAGACCTGAGTTTTTCGTTTGTTTGTTTAAGACTTTATTTATTTATTTGACAGATAGAGAGAGAGAGAGAGAGAGAGAGAGAGCGCACAACCAGGGGGAGTGGCAGGCAGAGGGAGAAGCAGGCTCCCGGCTGAACAGGGAGCCCGATGCGGGACTCAATCCCAGGACCCTGGGATGGTGACCTGAATGGAAGGCAGAGGCCTAACCGACTGAGCCACCCAGGCGCCCCAAGACCTGATTTTGAACCCCAGTTCTTGTTTGCATGAACTCTGTGACTTAGGGCAAGTTATTTAGCTTCTCTGAGCCTCAGTCCCCTCCTCTATGGAATGGGAAGTGCTTAGCCAAGGTGCTCCATGACAGTTATTGATGTCCATCATCTCACAGGGGGAGATTCTCCTCCCATGTTCCGAGATCTTGAGAGAAGAAATTCCAGAGTCTTCAGGATCCCGAGGCCTTGACGGAGTACCTGCTATGTGCAAGGTGATGTGCGAGGTGCTGGAAAGACAAAAAGAAATATGATCTTATCTCTTTTCTCAAGTGGCTCATACTCTGTTTGGGGAGGTGAAACATAGTCACTGAGAAAGCAAAATCCCAACCCAACCCACCGCCCTAGAGACAGCGTAAGGTTGATCAAGAGTGACAGCAAATGGGTGACACCATCATTATGGGGTGGAGGCAAGAGGATCTCTGCCTGTGGGGGTGGTCTTTCTGCTCAGAGTCCATTGTCTAGTCAGAAAGTGCTCGCTTTGACCTAATCTTTTAATACTCATTCATTTCGCTCAACAAATACTCATTAAGTCTTTTTGTTGTTGTTCCAGGCTCTGTGCTGGGAGGAGCTGTGTGGTTTCTGCACTCAAGAGGACTTCAGTTTAGAGGAAGACACGGACATTGAACATATAATGCCACAAATCGGTGCATATTTACAAGTTGTTATCAGGATCAGTTAAAGTGTATATAACAAGGGGGATCAATTTAGTTAAAGAACCAACGAAAGCCACTTTCAGGAAGTGATATTTAATTGAGTTCTATGAATGAGTAAGAGTTAGCCAGGCAAAGAGAAGAAGGGAGGGGAGCATTCCAGAAACAAAACAAAACAAAACAAAACAAAAATGAAAAACCCAGCCTGTGCAAAGGCCCTGAGGAGCAAGGGGCACACAGTTCAAGGACATAAAAGAAAGCCAGCTAAAGGAAGAAAGGTGAGGTGGTCAGGGACCAGATCACATAGAAGCTTCTAAGTTGTTAATTTGCTTTTTTTCCAAATATGAAAGAAGGACTGGCTGCAGCAAAATCCCCTGGGGTGCTTATTAAAAATGAATATTTGGGGGCCCCATCCCCACTGAAAAAGGTATTTGTTAGTATCCTAAAGTTGGGAAACCACTTTTCTGGGCCAGATACAGATTTCAGTGACAAATTGGAAAGGTTTTAAGCCCTTGCCCTATTAGATTTGTGTTCTAAAAGGGCCACTCTGGCTTTGGAAGGGTGCTGGGATGGCGGCAGGAATGGACCTGTCACAGAGGCAGCTAGTATCTCAGGGGAGGGGTGATTTGGTTTAGACCAAGGGGTGGGGTGGGGCTGGAGTGGACTGATTCATGAGATACTTTGTAGGAAGAACCTTTATCATTCATTACAGAAACATTTATTTATGTCATTTATTTTTCTGATTAATACATGATAGTTGCAAAATTTCAGAAATACCGAAAGATGAAGAAAGCAAAAGGTAAATATTTTGGTATGTATTCTTTTAGACTTTTTAATATACATCTGTATTCAGACATTTGGACCTAGTTTGTTGTTGTTTACAAAAATGGAACAATTCTGTAATACCTGATTTTCAAGAAAACAGTGTATCACGAGCATCTTTAGGTCAATATAGATATATATAATTTTTGATGTCTCAATGGTATTCTGCTGAGTGGATGTCCACTAGTTTCTCTGCTAGTCCCCTACTGATGACTATTTAGGTTGTTTCCAACTTTTCACATCAGTATAAACAACCGCTTTCCATCTATACTTATTTTTGAACATCATACTTATTTCCTTAGAATAAATTTTTGTTAGTGAAATGACTGGGTCATTGACACACTGTCTAGATTTAATCACATATATTCATATTGGGTCCTTAGGGGAGTTGTAGAGGAGGATGGCATCAGTCAGGGACCGGAAGTCTTCCTTTTGAAGGCCTTGAACTGTTACAGCCATACCCTGGCCTTTCCCAGTCTTTTCTTTCCCTGGCAAGGATGCAATGTGTGCGGTCGCATCTGGTGGGTTCGGGACCTGTCCCAAGCAACCGCCCCCAGCCTAGCCCCCTAGATGGGGCCTCCGCGGCCCTCCCAGTCCCTAGGAATCCACCCCCAGTTGCCCTCCCCCATCGCGGGAGTACGTGTTAGGGAGACGCTTAGGCGGGCAACGATTGCACCATCCACGGTTTGAAAAGGAAGTCGAGGAAGCGCAGGGAGGAAAGTCGAGCGTCCCGAAGGCCAGGGCCCACCAGCTAGACCGGGTCCCCTGCTGCGCTCCCTCCACCACTACTCAGCTGGGCTCGGATCCCGTGCCTTCCACCCCCTCCCCAGCCCAACCCTTCGCGGGGTGCCGGCCCTTTAAGAAGCTGTCACGGTGGCGTTGCTGGCCCCGCCCGGCGGGGAGGGCCGAGAGGGAGGGGAGGAGTTGGTGGTGGCTGAAGCCGGGGGGGGGGGGGGGGGGGAGGGTGCGGGGGGGGGGCTGGGTCTATTTTTAGCTCTGGGTCGGGTCACGTGACGAGAGTGACGTCTCCGAATGTTGTTGTTGGTGGCGGCGGTGAGCGGAGCCGGAGGAGCCGCCGCAAAGATGGAGGAGCCGTCGAGGAGGCGCTGCCGCTGCTGCCGCCGCCGCTGCTGCCGCCACCGCCCGCGAAGCCGGAGCTCGAGCCGCAGGGGGTGAGCGCGCCGCACCACCCCAGATCCCATCTCCCCCGGGTCCCCGCGACGCGAGGCGGCGCTCCCTCCTCCTGCCGTCGCTGCCCGCGAGCTCCCCGCGCGCGCGCCGCGCTCCGCGCCCCCCTTCCTTCCTCCAGGCGCCCGGTGCCAGCCGGCTCCCCCCGGGAGCATCGCCAGCCCGGGAGCGGGGCCTCGGGGTTATCGCGCGCGCCCCTCCACGCCCCTCCCGTGCAGGGGCGCGTTCCCTGCAGGTGAGGGAGGGTCGCCCGCCTTCCCGCGACCCGCACCCTCAAACGGCCCGGAGACCGGCGGGGGCTGCCTGATTTGCCCCTTCCCGGGCGGCGCGTGTTGCGTTGCAGAGCGACTGGAGCCCTGCACCCGGATTCTATGCAGACCCCTCTTCGCTGGACACTCCTTTCTTGGTGCTCTGAGGTGAGGGGCGCTGCCCACCCCACAGCGCTTCCACCCAGACCTAAGAACGCATCCTTGATTTTGTGTCCTTGACTTCCGTGCGTGAGGAGGGGGCCTGCGGGCCCACCTTACTTCTCTCTCCCATTATTCTCACCCCCTTCCCGGTGAGGCGTTATTGCGTTTGTTCCCATCCTCTTCTCCGTCTGACACCCTGGAGCCAGGGAGAGCTGAAAGCTCCCCTCCTTCCTGTCTGGGGTGGGTGCCCCCCATTTTTAATCCCGGGTCTGTATCTCATAAAGGCAGGGACACTGCTTGTGCCTTTTAACTTGAGGGAGGCTGCTTCCCTACCCCACCCTTCTCTGGGGCCCCGGGGAAGATGAGCACTGGCTGGGTGATAAGTAATTAATTTGGGAGTCTGGTTGTTGGGGGGCGGGGAGAAGTGGGGAAGGTAGAGGTGCCTCATTTGGGGAAGAGGGGGCCACCTGGTACCCCCACTATTGGCCTTGTGAAACGAGCTGTGTCCCCCAAGAGGAAGGGTAGCAGCTGCAGTTACTTTTGAGGGGGTGCTCAAGAGACCCACCGATCTGCCCGTGACCACTGTGCTTCTGGGACCTGGAATTCGTTTTGGTGATTGGGGGTGATGGTGGTGATGTTTGGGTTCACCGGGGAGGGGAGGAGGGTGCCAGATGGGAGGAACAAAAGGAGGCAGAGGTTGGGAGATCCAGGAGTCTTGGCCAGAGGCACTCCTGACCAGACGGCCCTGCAGGACTGGAGCCGGGGACTGGGTCTTGCCCTGGGCCCCTTCAGGTTCAGAGGACTTAGGTAGAGAGGGTCCTCAGTCCTAGTTCCAGGAACCAGAGCCCCTGCGATGAGGGCGAATAAGTTGAGAGGCTGGGCTGGGCTGGGCTGTGGATGGTGGGTGAGCCATGTTGGGGGCTGCCTGCTTCTTCATTCCAGTCTTCTCTCCTTCCTCTCTCTCCTAAACACAAAGCTTGGGAGATCTTAGTTCGCCCCGCCCCTTTTGAATCCTCTCTTTGCGCTGTTGTCCCCTTGGAGTTAAATCTGGCCTCTGTTTTGACAGGGCAGGTAGGGGTCTTTCTGAGTTAGAGGGGTGGGCCCCCAGGATCCCCACTCTGTCCTGTATACATGCCAGGGACCAGAGAGACAGATACCAGGTGCAAGTTACTTGGGGGCAAGGACGGAGGACATGTTATCCCTGTGCCAGCCTTCCCTTCCTCCCCAGCGTATCCTTCGGAGTAGCTGGGCCAAGTCATGGGGGTGGGGGGCAGCAATATCACATGCCCCACCCACTCCAAGTAGCTGCAGAGACAAAGGTTTGCTTTTCCTTCCCTAGGGGTGGCATCTTAGTTGTGTGTTTAGAAATGGGGCCTGGGGGTGGGGGGGTGTAGTTTGTGTTTCTGCATAAGGGGGAGGGGGATCAGCTATAGGAGCTTGGGGGGTGCAGTCGGTGCCGAAGTACCAGCTGCTCTTTAATAATTAATTCTTCCTACTCACATCCCTTTGAGGAGGGATGTCTGGAACACAGCATCAGGCTCAGCCAGCCTGCTAGAGGACGCACTCCTGTTGGGGGGGGGGAGAGACTGCGAGGGGGGGGCGGTTCTTGGCATTTTTGGAGCACTGTCGCTAGCTCATGAATGAAAACCTGATGCAGCCCATGAGGGGGCCTATTGTAGTCGACTTTGGCTAATTAAACTTTCTCTGCCTTTCTTCTCCCCTACCCCACCTCACCCCAGCCCCCGCCCCAGTCCTTTTTTGAATGGGGACCCTGTCTGGTAGTGCTGGGGAGGGGGTATGGGTCTGCCTGAGGTTTTAGGGCAAACAGACCCGGTCTTCTGCCCTCTGCCTCCATCTCCTCCCTCCCTCCCCTCTCATTCCCCCCCCCCTTTTTTTTCTAGAAATAGCAGCCTCCTCCATCTGGCTTGTGCAGATGCCTGGAGCTGCGTCTGAGCAGACAAACAGAAATGGGCCGATTGCAAAAATGAATTTGTCAGCCTGGTGCCTTTTTTCCTTTCCTGTTCTCTCCCCCTTCCCTTAGTTTGGGGCCTGGACATCCAAGTCAGCCACCCCTCCTGGCTCTGATAATCCTGGGCTTCTGGTGGCCCAGCCTGGGGGAGGCACAAGGTGGTGGAAGCTCTTGGAGGCCCCCCGGAAAGTGATCTGCCATGGTCCGAGTCAGGAGGGGTTGAAATGGGAGGTCTTTTGTGCCTTGGGATGGGATATGTGGGTTTGCAGCTCTCTGATGAGGACTTTGCAACAGATCTCTGGTTCTGGGCCATCTCAGGTTCCCAGAGTTTGGTTCAGACCTCTCCCCTGGCCATCTGTGACCTGAGGAGGGGACCCCAGGCTGCAGTGCTCAGGACTGGGGAGAAGGCTGCCTGGTGGTGCTGGAGTCCAGGTTCCAGAGAGGCCCTCGAAGGGACACCTGAGTCCCTAGGAATTGTGAGGGAGTTTTTGAGGGACAGATGCCTGCAGGGCAGCACTGTGAACTTCTGGCCTCTGGGTCCTTACGTTGCTTCATGTCTCCTTTACTTGTCTGCCCTTCTCCTCCCACTCTCTGCCAGAGTTTTTATTACTCATGAATGGGGTGGGGGTTTTTTGCCCTGCCTCCCGTGGTCTAGCCATGAGCTTGTAGGGGGAGGTGCACCAGGTTTCCCTCATTCCATGCCATCCTGGCTGAAGGTCTGGGGACTGGGGGGGGGGGGTGTCTGCCTACTTGTGATGTCGTGGAAGCCAGGCTGCCCACTGGTTTGGCATCTACATGTTCTGTCATCCAGAAGTGACACTGCTCTGGGCCCCTGACCGCCCACCGAGACCCTTCTGTAACTATAGGCAACAGCGGAATTTTTACCGGAGGAGGGACCAAATAACCAGGTTTTAACCATTCCCCTGTCCTTTTCCCCCTTCATGCCCCACCCCAGACAAGAGGCTATGCTTGTCCTGATTAGGCAGTGAACATTGCTTTGTTTCCCAGCGAGGCCCCCGTTCACTCAGGAGGCTTGACAGAGGTGTTGGCAGACACCCTCTGCAGGTGGATGGGGGCCCAGGGGTCCTGCTGCATCCTGCAGGGTGAGGAGTATGGCCTACTTGAGTCCTGACCCACATGGAATTCTCGGAGCCCCTCCCTTCCTCTTCTCTCCAGGGGGTGAAGATGATGGGGGCTCGGACTTGATCTTAACTTCCATTTTTGTGCCATCGAGGCTCTGCCCCTTCTGAGTGCCATGCTGTGGAGGTGCCTTTCACTGAGGAGATGGGCTGGGCCACTCAGGCTGCTGGGAATCGTGGGAATTTCTGAACCTGTGTTCCCCAGCCCACGGGAAAGGGTGTGAGCAGGACTGGGCGCCAGCCCTGGGGTGGGCACGGGCTGAGCTGCCTGCCCACGCGGGCCCTGCCAGGGCACCAGCAGCCCCACCTGCCACATTCCTGAGCTTGGCCTGAGCCCTGCGCAGCCTCTTTTGTCCTTGCCTCACACCTGTGCCTGCCAGGAGCAATCCAGCCCCTTCACTCTGCCTCCTCCTAACTCCCCATCTGAGTGCACCTTTCTCCGACTACAGAGTCCAAACCTTGTGGGTGAAAGCACAGGCAGCAGGCCAAGAAGACTTGAGGTCTTCCGCGTGTGTGTGTGTGTGTGTGTGTGTGTGTGTTCGTGTTCCTGTGTCCCAGCCATGCCTGATTCTGGCTCCTGGCTCCAAATGGACTGCACTCCTGGGAATCCTTGATGAGAACGCAAGGCTTACTGAGAATTAATCCTGCCAGGAGGTGGGGCTGTCCAGGGAGCAGAGCTGATTGCCGGTCCCTGGCTGGGGGAGCAGAGTCAGGACTTAACATCTAACTCCTTTCAGCTTCAGTGGATCACTCATGCTACCCCCCTTTCACTGCGTTATTGGAGGGCCTGCCGTCATTTGGACGAGAATGAATGAGGTCATGTCTGGGGTGGATCATGGGCCTTTTAGGGATGGGCCCAGGTGGGTGCCTGCGTAGTGTCTGAGGCTTGAAGACTAGCCATGGGGCTGGAGGGAGGTGAGCAGCTGAAGGAGTGGGGACAGGCTGGCAAATTCACAGTCCTGTAATACTGGGACATCCTCCATTACTGTGATGGTCTGGGCAAACCTACCGTTGGGGCCTTTGTACAAACTGGGAAAAGGTGTCCTTTACTCTGGGTGGTCTCAGCCTGGATGACCCATGGCTTGGCAGGCAGAGCCCAGGCTGGTTTTCAGACCTGCTTGCACAGGGCACAACCTGTCCGACACACACAAAGCCCTGGGCTTGGGCCCTGGACCCCAGTCCGGGGAGTGCTGGATGTGGGGTGTCTGTCTCTGCCTTTCCAAATTCCTGGAAACAGCATGGGTTATGGGTAGAAGAGAGGCGCTTACCTTCTTCCCTGGACCCGTTGTTGAACAGGGGAGATCAAGGCAGAAGCATATCACAGTTCCAGAGTGGGGTGGCACAGGGCTTAGGGAGGAAGGAGAAAGTGACACCCTGTCTGAGAGTCCCCGCTCAGGCGGCTGGGGCTGGGATACCAGTTTCTCCCTTACCTTCTGCCAGGGACTCCAGCCCCACATCTCCCCACTGCCACAGACAGAGTTCAGATCTCCCTGCGCTTTCTCCTTTCATGGACACCCAGTCCCACGTCAGGCACCCAAGCGGGTCTGTAAGGTCTCCCCACCTGGCAGTGGACACTGCCACCTGAAAAGGAGTTTGGGTGTGGCTACTGTAGCCATTTCCCTTCCTTGAGTGCTGGCAGCCTCACCAGTTAAAGAAGCAGCCAGGGTCTGGCCAGTGCTGCTGCTTTCCTCTGCTCCCCCTGCCCCCACCCCCGGGCAGGTGTCCCTCCTTCTCTTCCCCAGGTGTAAACCAACAAGCCCCGAGGTCTCCTTCAACTCTGTCAGATTCCTGAGCTGGGGGCCTCTAACCCTGCTCCATCTCTCCCTAGGGATGCCGCTCTGAGTGCCTGACTGCCTCGCCCCGAAGGATGGCCTCTGATGGGCATTAGAGGCACAGCAGCCCCGGGCTCCTGTCCCGTCCGTCTGTCTGTTATCGTCTGTCTCTCTTGACATCACCGCAGCTCCACCCCCTCCCATCCCAGCCCCCAACGCCAGCTTCCTGTGGGCCCAGAGCCGGCATGAACTCTCCCACCGAGTCGGGTAAGAGCTGGGAGGCCAGAGAAGGGCACCCTGGGGTGGTTTTGGCTGCAGGGGGCTGGGGGAGTTTCCAGCCCAGACCAGCTGACCTTCTGGGTCTGAGCTGTAAGGGAACGAGGGGGTCAGGAATGGAGAAGCATTTCGAGAAGAGGACCGAGGCAAACCAAAGTTACTGACCGAGGGGTAGAGCTGGAAGTTGGTGGGCTGACAATCCAGCCTGGCCCCAGGAGGACACGGGTCCGACTCTGTCCCCATGCCTGCCGTCTCACCTCAGGGGGCCTGCACTTCCAGTTCTGCCCGGCCCTGTTTGCCAAGACGGGCAGGCCGGAGAGGGAACGTGTGTCCCTGGATGTCTCTGGGCCGACCAGGGATGATGTTGGAAGGTCTCCTACAATAGCTGAAGCCAGCTTCCTTTCTGTGGTGGTTCCTTCTCTTCCTGGTGGAGGTTTCTCTCCGTTCCATGCTTTTTTCTTAGGGGAGGTTTGCAGGGTCTTTGGCCTCAGCCTTTGTTGGGATGTGTGGTACTGGGAGGGGGGTTGTGTCAACACGTCGATAGAGGAGTCTCTGCTCTCTCCTTTGAGTCTGGGTAGACTGCCCCTTCTCTTCTTGGGCCGGGGACATGTGGATGCCTAATCTGGGGACTTTGACTCTGCGATGTCCTATTCCCCTCTGCTCCTAGGAGGCTGCCTAGTGCTGCCAGAAATAGTCTATGGGTGGGACCCCAGGCAGCTTTATGTATGGGTGGGTCTGGGTGTATGCCCGTGAGGATGTGTCCAAGTGGCCTGAGCCGGACCCTCAGGAGTTTCCCAGGAGGGTCACGGGTCAGTGTGGTCAGAGTAATAACTGCCTTCTCTCCCCGGCTGGCTTCTTCTGCACAGTCTTAGAGGGCCAGAGTCTATCTTGTTCAGCTTTAACCCCCCACGGCCCAGCCTCACCCCCACGAAGGAGTATTTTCCCTTCCTTTAGGGATAGGGGAACTAGGACCTAGAGATGAAAACCCATCTGTAGGAAGGAAACGGCATGGGGGGCGGGGGTGGATCCAGGCTGCCTCCCATCTCATTGCTTATCAGCAGTTTGCTGGACCTGATGCTTGCTCTTGTGGGGACCCGATGCTGGTGCTCTGTGGCGGAGGTCCTGACAAGGCTCCTGGGCCTTCCAGTAGACCCAGGGAAGCTGGAAGCTGGTGCAATTGTTTGGCTTTGTGCCATTTGTTTTGGTCAAGCTTGTGCCCCCTCCCCTTTGTCTCTCCGGCATAACGTACTCAGGGTGTGGCTGCAGGCAGAGTAGAGGGCCAGCTGGTGAGGGCTGGACTCTTCAGACTCCCCAGGTCAGCTTCGCCTCATGACCCCCCCTTCTGCAGGCTTTGCAGTCCCCCTTCGGAGCCTCCCACCTCTGGCCTTGCCTTCATTCAGCCTGGACGGGCTATGGCAGGAGGTGGACACGGAGAGGTCTGTGGGACTCCGGGGCTGGGGGTGGGCTGTCAGGCTCTGACTTTCTGCTTTCTCCTCTGAGACTGGTCTGGCCAAGGGAAGGGAGAGGCCCGGTGGGTTCTCCCCAGTCCCTGGCCCACCTCTGCCGGACACTGGCAGCAGTGCCAACGGCTCCTTTCCTCTGAGCTACTGTGCTGACCTCTCTAGGGGCCGCCTACAGTCACACCGAGCCTGGGTCAAACCGTGGGCCAAGGGAACAGAAACTGCCCAGAGGCATCTGACGGTGGCTTGGGAATGACATTTCCCAGCTTTGGGAATTTATTCCCTTACAGCGAGAGGCTACAATAATCAACCTTGGCTAGATGAGGTCACTGGGTTGCCTTTCCAGATGCTGATGGTCCAGGTTCCTCTTGCAGCCAGTTCTGCCAGGGCTGGTGGGAGTGTGGTGGTAGATGGAGGTGTCCAGCAGCGGCAGGAGCCAGGCAGCCTGGGGGGAGGGCTGTGGAGCCCGGCCAGGAGGGGCCTTGGGAGCGGGGCTTGTAGAGTTGGCCTCACCTCCTGGCTGGCTTTCCAGCTCCCCCCAGCAGGGGGAGATGCTGTCTTCTCGTGTTTGGAAAGGAGGGAGAGAAGGAGGGGGCCAGATACCGGGAACCTCATTTTAGGACTGTGGAGAGGCCTCGGAGCTGGGATTGTGGCTTGGGGGCAAACCTCGGAGGCTCTTCCCATCCAGTTTTCCTGGGGCTCCGGGGCTGTGTCTCCTTGCAGAGGAAGAGCTGCTCTGGGCCGGGGAGATGGCCACCTTCCACACAGCTCTCTTTTCTAAGGGGCCCAGCACCTGCTATTCCCAGAGCTCAGAGAGGTGTCTGGGCTGGGGCTGCTGGTACCCGGCGCCCGGCCCAGGCCTGGAAACCACGTGCCTTTGGACTCCATAGAAGTAAAATGAAACCATAGTTGGGCAGGTGGGGGTTCACCTTGCCGTGGATACCCTGAAGGAAGCCCCAGGAAGAGCATGGGGCCCTGGGGCTGGGGAGAGAGATGGGAGTGATGAGAATGGGTAGTCCCTAGGACCTGGGTGCCCTGGCCCTGAGCACCTCGCACCCTCTTCTGAATCCCCGAGATTCGCCCCTCTTTCCTCAGGGCACAGAACAGCTCTGTTCCCTGACTCCCTCAAGTTCCCTCAGTGTGGGAGCTTTCGTATTTGGCAAGTCCTTGAGTATCCCCAGCATGCCCAACCCTGAGCTCAGCCTGTGGGGAAACAGAAGAAAAAGATAGGATGGTCCATCCCTGCCTTCCTAGCAAATGAGTCAGTGAGAGAGAATATCCTGGGCAAGGGGCGGCAGGCAGAGAGAGCAGTTTACTTGTGGGGCTCACCCCTCCTCCCCGGGGAACGGGAGCTGACTGACTTACCTCTGGGCTGGGCTGAATGCCAGCGTTGGACCCGACTTGCCACTTTTGCAGTCTTGGGAGTACAGGCAGAGGCCATCGATGGGGCTGCCTCTGCTTCCCTGAGAAGGCCACTTCCTGGTGTCTGGCTTCTCTTCAGGCCAAAGGGGGCTTGAGGAGTGAGGCTTTCTTTCTTTTTCTGGAACTGGTCATTTCTGCTCCCCTTAGTGGGATTAAAGGACTGACAGAACCTGCCTCCTGTCTGGGCTCGGCCTGGCCAGGCTGGAGGAGCTGGCCTGGGACCTGGGACCTAGGGCTGCTCTGATCTCTGCCCTGTCCTCTGTGCCATTGCCCAGAAAGGAGGGCAAGAGTGAGGCCCGCCGTGGGAGCCAGGTTCGGATGGCGTCAGGGCCCCAGGAGGAGGCGGCCAGGTTCCTTAGCCCCAGCGTGGGAGGGGAGACAAGCTTCATGACAACACCTGCCTGCCCAGCACCTCCTAGCACGCTCCACACTTTCTCTCCTTCCTTTTCCCAGGAAGGAGGGAGGGAAGGCAGCTGCCCCCTCTGGGTGACCAGAGAAACTGGGGCATGGGTGTGGGGTGGAGCCAGGAACCTCGGCGTCCTGCCTCCCAGCCTCGGGCTCATGCTCTGCCTCTGAGCCCCCGGGGAAGGCAGGCAGCCAGCCCCAGGAGAAGAAAGTGGGTCAGTGCGGGCGTGGGGCGGGGGTCTGGGAAGTGGACTCCTGGCGTCCCTTCTCCACTTAGATGCCCCCTGGCGCTCCTGTGCTCACAGTAGGTTGGGATCTGCTCCGCCCTACCCTTCGCTGCTTCATCAGTTGAAAGGGATTGAAGGCTCAGATGGGACAGTCAGAGGCAGGGTCAACCCTGAGGGGATGTGAAAGAGGCCAAAGTACGCGTTCACGTTTTTCTGGGACTTGGTTTCAGAAGAGAGGGTGCAGCCAGCACCTCGCACAGAACCTGGCCCCTGGAGGCTCCCGGGTGGTGCTGACGGGCTCCAGCATGATGGGGCTCAGAGGGCAGGAGAAAACTGGAGGGCAGGCAGGCCTGACGTCTCTGGGGCCCCGGGGCAGCTGGCACCCCCTGCTCTATCCAGGGCACTCCTGAGCCAGCCCTTGGATTTTTATTGCGCACAAAGAAGACTTGCTTTCTTCTGTTAGGTCAGGGCCTTACCCCAACCTTTTGTGCCCAGGAAATAAGAGCCTGGAAGAGCTCAAGGAGCCAGCTTTGGGCTCTTCCCCTCCTCCAGATTTAGAGGGTTAGGAGGCCCGAGGCC
Source organism: Ursus americanus (assembly GCF_024610735.1). NCBI lineage: Eukaryota > Metazoa > Chordata > Mammalia > Carnivora > Ursidae > Ursus > Ursus americanus. The sequence continues at coordinate 18,203,261 of NC_142149.1, forward strand.
AACCTCTGAAGAAGGGAACGAGGTCATTGTGGCCTGGAGGGCATGGTGCTCGCTCCCAGTGGAGTTCACACACCCTGTGCGTGGTGGGTGCTCTGGAAGATTTGTGGGATGACACATGGGAGAGCTGGATGGCTTGGGACGAAGAAGACAAATGAACCACAAGGAGAGGGGCTATAAAGCGGGAAGGATGGAGGTTAGACATTAGGAAGGCCTTGTTGTATCACTTGAATCTCAGAGGAAAAGAAGACACTTGTCCCCACCCCAGGCCTTGTCTCTGATCCTCCCCTGGAGGATTCTGGGAAGTGCATTGAGGATTGTCTGGCTGTCTGACACTGCTTCCCACTTCATGCTGTTACGGGAAGTCCTAACAGTGCTGGGAACTGCCCTGAGGCCCAACAGGGGTTGGGTGCCCCATCTCCTGGGTACACCTATCTTCCCTTAGCAAGGAGTTCTCTTTCCTTGGGTTTCTGGCTGCTCCAGGTTCTGGGGGCCCTGCTTTTGAGTCATTGTAACTGATGACTTCCTCTCCTCCGGAACAGGGCTCCCTACCATACTCTCCTGTGCCTGGGGCAGGCAGGGAGAGCCAGGACAGGGCTAGCCAGCCCTTCTGGTTGCTCCCAGCGTGGGTGGGTGGAGTCCTGAGCTGGGAGGGGCTGCTGCCCCCGGCATTCTGGGCTGCCTTGAGTCTGCTGCCCATCACCCCGCCGAGGGGACCTTGGTTTTCTCTTCCCTTCCTCTTTAGAGAGTCTGGTTGGCCAGGATGACGTTGGGGCAGGAGGTGGTGAATGAGGTCCCCAGGCCCACCCTGGGGTGTCTCCCAACTCCAAACCCCCGTGGGGAGCACTGCTCCCTCACCATTTTTCTAGAGTCTACCCTGGCAGAGAAGCCGACGCTCTAGACCTTTGTTCAGGTCCTGTTTTCCACCCCCCACCCCAACGTACATCTTATTATAGAAGACCAGCTAGTCCAGGGCCTGGGAAAGCCCACTTCTGCCACCTGCCCTGTCCCTGTGCTCCCCCCACCTGAGGGCAGGAGGCCCCTTTGCTGTCCTCCCTGCCTGGCGAAGCTGGGCCGCGGGAGCCATGGCTACCGTGTCCTTGGTTCGCCAGCTCTTCCAGGGCTCCCAACAGGAGGGTGAGGTCATCCAGTCCAGGAAGGACAGGTGTCCCTGGCTCCAGGCCTGGAGTTGGGGGCAAGGAGAGGCCAGGAGGGGGCTCCAAAATAGCAACCGTGACATCAGGAAGGGGGAGGGGGACCCAGACCCAGGAATAACCAGGCTATTAAAAGGTTCCAGTGAGGTCAGGGGGCCAAGTGGGATCTCTGTACCAGTGGGAGGCACAACCTGAGGAGAAGGGACGAGCCAGCAGGGTAGGCAGGTGTCACCAGTCCTCGTGGTGCACTAGCCCGAGGTCCCATCAGGGCCCCAGGAGCCTGGGCGGCTGTGCCAGGCTGGGAGCTGGGAGGGAAGGGCTGGCCCCTGGCGGCTTCTTGCGTCTTCTTAGAGGGGCTCCAGCCTCACGTCTGTTTCTCCCGGGGTGCTGGGGGGTCATCTTATGTGTTCATGGAAACCCTGGGGCAGCTTCATGTGCTCCTTTGTGTAGGAGGCAGTGGGCTGTGGTGGTTAGCACTCAGACTGGAGCCTCAGACGTCCCGGCCTTACCATTTAAGCAGCTGTATGACCTAGAGTGAGTGACTGCAGTTCTCTGCCTCAGTTTCCCCACCTGCACCTATCTCCTGAGGTCATCGTGCAGAGTAAATGAGGTGACGTATGTGCTGCTGCTAGCGTTGCACCTGGTACATTGCCAGGGAGGAGCTGCCTGTGCTCCCACGGTGGGCAGGTGCTCCCCGGTCCCCTTCCATGGTTAGGGCCATGGTTAGGGCCAAGCTTCCTGGAAGGAAGCTGAGCAGCCCCTGGAGGCGACACCCCTGATGGGTAGGAGGAAGCTGCCATTTAGCTGCTGCTCTGGGGTCTCCCTTCTGGTTGAGGGGGCGGGGAGGCACCTTCCAGCTCTGAGGGAGGACAGGAGTTAAGTCAACTCCCATCTGGCTGTGAGGAGGACTCCAGGAAAGATGTGAGGTTAGGCCAGGTGGCCCTGTCTGCCACCCTCTCCCAGACCCTTCTGCTTTCTTTACCTGCTCTGATGGCGAGAGGGAACATAGAGATGGAACCTGGCTTTTGGGTCTCCAGCCCCTCGCCTGCCAAGAACAGCGCCAGAGCGGCTCCCAGAGACATGGGTACTCCCGCCTGTGCCCTTCCCCGGCCCAGCCTCTGGCCACCCGGCTCCGCGGCCTTGGCCCTGAGTGCGGGCCCTCCCCTGTTCCCATCCCCCTGCCTGGCGCTTCCTCCTGGGGTGGAACCGCCTCCCCCCCTGGGGCCTCCGCCAGGCCCGGGCTCCTGGCAGCCGGCCGGCGGCTCCCTGAGCATGCTCCACCTATTTATAGCCAGGGCCCTCCCCCAACTGCTATTTCAGTCTCCTGCCAGCTGCCGGCGGCTCATTCGGGAAGAAGGAGCAGGGAGCCAGGCCCAGAGCTGTCACCCAGGGCTGGGAGGGAACACAGAGAGCCCGCCTGCCTGCTGAGCTCCCCTTCCTGTCCCCTGAGCGCTCAGCCATATACCGCGGCTCCCGGGAGCTGGGGGAAGGCCGGTGGTCCGATGCCCCTCTAGAGGAGAGCTGGGCCCGCCGCTCCGGGGCCTCCTGGCTCCTCCTGCTGCCAGGAGTGCCCAGGCCGGATGAGGCGCCTCCCCATAGCCCGGGTCCCAGCGGCAGTGGCCTAAGGGAGCCCCTGAGCAGTGAGGGCTCCGCCCGAACACCTTTCCTTTGGCCGACTTGCGCCTCCGGCAGCCCCCTCCCGCCTCCGGCGGCCCCCTCCCTGGCATGCTGCTGGTGCCCAAGGCTCAGGGGCTCGTGGAGATGCTGCAGACCATCTATGAGACGGAATCCTGTTTCTCAGCAGATGGGATGTCAGGCCGGGAACCATCCTTGGAAATTCTGCCTCGGACCCCTCTACACGGCATCCCTGTGGCAGGTAAGTGCCTCGGTGTCCCCGCCTGCCCTCTGCCATCGGGCATCCTTGTCCCTGGGGTTGAGCATCTGGCTCCAAGCATCGCCCAGGTGGGGTTCTGCCTAGATCTTTGTGAAGGGCTTTGTTGAGAGCATGGGCGGTCAGGGGAGCCATGCTTACTAAGGTGGGCTTCCCTGCTCTCCCTGGCCTGAGCCTGCCTTCCCGCCATGCCCTCCATCTGCACTCTGCTGCATTCTTGAGTCTCTTTGGCCTCCGGCAGGGTGGGCATAAGCTGCTGGGGGCTGTGGATTACCGGAGGATCCTGGCCTAGTTGGCACTGTGGTCGGAGGGGAGGAAGTGGGTCAGTGACCTGTCTCCCAGTGGCCCGCTCCCCAGGTCTGGGCAGGGGAATAAGCCGTAGTCGAGTGTCCAGAAGGTTCAAGGCTACCCCAGCTCCTCTGGCTGGGCTCTTGGGGGCATGTGGCTTCTGCAAGTCCGCAGTCAGGCGTTCCCGGGAATCCGATGTGATGCATTTGTGGTGGGGGCAGGTAGAAGCTGGCAGCTGGGATGTCAGGGGTCCTGGCTTCCTTAGCTGCCCCATCTCTCCTTCCCTCCGGCCTTGGTTTCATCCCCTCTCAGGACGGTGAAGGAGTGTTACTCCGGTTCATTGGGGCTTGAGGACCCCCTAGGCCTGCCACCTTCTCAGCAGGGACATTTTTGGCTCTTGGCTGGGGGTGGGGTCTCCCAGAGCAGGGCCACTCCCTCCCTCCCTCCCTCCCAGGAACCTGTTGGCAGCATCAGGCCTTTCTGGCACAGCCTTCTCACCGGGCCGGCACCACAAGATGCTTCTTCCAGGGAGGGGCCTGCTGGACCCATGCCCGCTTGGTCCCTCCTGGCAGTGGCTTGGCACTTGGGTGTGGGTGTCTGTGTGCCTCTGCACGGGGAGCCTTTGCCTCTGGATACATGGGTGTGGGTCCCAGGCTTTGCATTGGAAGGTGGGAGCTGGGTGCCTACGCACGTACCTGTGATTTGGCTCTAAGCCGTCCAGGGATAAGGTGGCGGATGGATTAAGATATGTCAGAGGATGAATGTTTTGGGAAGTTTTGGAAAATCCTCGGAATGAGGCCTGCCATCTGCCTGGGCAGTGGTGTCCCCATAGTCTCCTAGGGTAGGGGCCTAACCCCAGGAGCCAGCCCTGCAGGGTGCCCACACAGGCCTCTGGGATGGGGGCATGGCCTCGGAGGTCAGCCGTGCAGGGAACTGACACCATCCCCCCGGGAGGAAGCGTAAACACAGAGGACTGCTCTAGCCGTGGTCTGCTGGAGCCCGTGGCTGTAAGTGAGGGCCCTGCCTGCTGACCCCTGCCCTGAAGCCTCTGAGAGTCAGGCCGGTCTGTTGGAGGGCAGAGGGCTGACTCGTGGAGTCTTGCTTGCAGGCAGCTCTCCCCCATCTGACAGATGCCGTACCGGTCCACCCATCCTGCCCTTTCCCCTCGCTGTCCCTTGCCTCCCAGCAGCAGCTGGCCATTGGCCTGAAGTTTCCCCCTCAGCATGTTCTCTTACCTTCTTTCAAGTTAGACCCCAGAAGCCTTGCAGGCTGGAACCCTGCTGCTCTCATCCCTTTCCTAAGGCTGCCTGTCCCTGCAGAGACCTCCCCCCATCCCAGCCCCTCTCTCCAGATCCCCATGCCCCCACCTGCCACACACACACACACACACACACACACACACACACACACACACTGCCTAGCCTTCTGATCGGTGGTGTGGTCCATGCTGGCAGGAGGGAGGCGTGAGTCACCTCAGCGGCTCGGGGAGAGGGCTAAGAATGTTCCCCCTGCGCAGCTCTGATGCTGTGTCTGTGACGCGGCTGGGGACAGATATAGGCCTGGAGCTCGGCTGCCTTGTTTTTTTTTTTTTTTTTTTTTTGGACTCTGGAATGTAAATAGATGTTTCAAATAGAAACGCTTTAACCTTTGGGTTAAAAAAAAATCCACCCCGGATAAACACGGCCATGAGGGCCCAGGCAGCCTGGTGTTCCCCCCCCACCCCCGCCTGCCTCCTCTCCCCATCTCTTGATTAGTCTCCAGACAGGATGCAGAAGCCTGTGGCTAAAAAAGCAGGTGTCCAGGGACGCTTCTTGGGCAGTGTGTGTCGCCAGGCCTCCCCAGCTCGAGGGGTTGGGGAACGGGGCGTTCCGGGGTGGCTGTCTACCCTGGACTCTGCCTACTCTGCCAGCGAGTCTTTGGAACACTATTTTAGGGCCATCCTTTGCTCCTTGGACTGTCTTGTGCACGGCCATTCCGCAGCACCATGCCTGGCACATGGATGAATGAATGTTGCTTTTAAGGGGCTGGTGTCCAGGGCTGAGGTCAGGATTCCTGGGTTCTATTCTGGGGCTTGGCCCTCTGGGTGAACAGACAGATGTGGTGAGTTGCCCCAGTGGGTGAGCCAGAGTCTTGGCAGCGGGAGCCCCCCTCTGTACTGTCCCTTGATGAGGGGAACCGATCGCAGCTTCTCATAGTGCCATAGGGGTCTTCCTTGATGGATGGGGTCTCTGCCTGGCTTCTCCACAACAGCCCAGCACACAGTGGGCACCCCCATCATTCAGGCCTCGTTGCGGCCTAGGGAGCCTCGGAGCTCGAGCTCCTGTGTGGGATTCCCAAGGACGCAGCGCTGGGGGATCCCCTGTTTCCCTTCTGTGGGCCCTGGATTCCCCTGCGGCGCGGACTGGGCAGCGCTGATGCTTGGGCATTGTGCAGGATTCTATGAGCAGACATGGAGGAGGAGTCTCCTTTCCCCGGTGAGGGAGGGTGTGAATCCTGCTTGTGCCAGGAAGGGATGCTGCGAATGTTGGGAAGTGCCATGGGGTTTGGGTTCGGTATTGGGGTTTCCCCTGGATAGTCTTGTTCACGTTCTTCAGACCATTCCAAGCTTGGCAGGGTGTGTGGGTGTGTAGGTGGAGGGGTGTGGGGAAGGTAGGAAGGGCGAGGCTCAGCTGGGAAGGGAGCTAATAATGTCCTAAGTGACAAGGGTGTCAGGTGCTTTCCTTACCTTGTCTCTTTTAGGAAGGTATTATTAGCCGTGTTGTACAATTGAGAGGGATCAGAGAGGTTAAGCAACTTGCCCAAGGTCACAGGGCAAGTGACAGCTGGGATTTGGATTCAGGTCTCTGCGTAGGGCTACTGCTAACCCACACAAGTGTTCCTTTGTGTACAGTTTTTAGAGGTGGCCCTTCTTCTGGGCGGATGCTTCTTGCCAGAGCACGTGGCTCAGCCACCGCAGCGTGGGCTAGATTTCAGCCCCAACTTGCCCCTTTGGCTGGGTGTCCTTGTGTAACATACGGTCTGCGCAACCTGGCTTTGTGCCTCCTGAGTGTGTGCTCCTCGAGAATAGAGACCAGTCTGGCTTTGGGGGGGCTCCTGAGCTCTCTGAGAGGAGACCTTGTTTTCTATGAATAGTGGGAACCACTTGGTCCGCTCTCTCCCTCCCTGCAGGGAATTTAGGGGAGAAGGGGGCACAGGCACGAAGTTGAACACTCCATCCCATTCAGACGGCCTCCCCTGCCCCCATCCCCTCCTACTTCATCCCCTCTTCTTGTTTTTGAGACCCTCAGCTGTCCCTTCCCTGCTGCACAGCTGCCAGACAGGAAATCAGATTAACTGTGTCCACACACACAGCTGTAACAGCTGTCAGGCTGGAGGCAGAAATGAGTGCAGCCAGCCTGGGGACACTATGAGAAAATAGTTCTCAAACTTTCAGTTGTATCAGAATTACTAAGGGAACGTATGAAAGTGCAGAGCTCCAAGCCTTGGCCCCTTTGAAGCGTTCGGCTTCTGTAGGGCAGCCCAGGAACCAGCATTTTGGACACATGTCTGGTGACTCTGATGTGCTTGGAATAAGGGCTGTGTGGACAGAAGTCGTGTGGATGGGGTCATGGGGCCTCGCAGCCTGCCAATGGACGTCACCAGCAGCCCTGGAATGCCTGGGCAGGCTCTGGGATTCCTTGGAGCAGGGTGGACTGCAGAGGGAGGAAGGCTGTCACCCCAGTCAGAGGCAAACCCAGTCCCCAGCAGCCTGGTGGTCTGCGAAGGGAGGATGTCTTGAGACGCTGGGCAGCAGGTGTCTAAACCCCAGCTGGGGTGGGGGATTATGGCAAGTGGCCAGGTGGGCAGGTGGGCAGGGCACCCTGCTGGATGCTCAGGGCTGGGTTGACCTTGGGGAATGGAAGCAGAGCCCCTACCCTGGGGCCCCGGCTGGCCACCCCAGGTGTGGAGTGAACAGTCCCGGCAACAGCTGCAGGCTTTGAACGAGGAGTGTGCCTTTTAGCTGCCTCTAGCTTGGTGCTCCAGTGTTTCCTGGAAATGGCCAGGCTGGAAGAAGTGAGTCTGTTTCTCCTGCAGATAGCAGCCTGAGATCAGTGCATAACCCTGTCTTCCCCAGCGAGACACTTCGTGCCTTCTGCCAGGCCTCCGCACCCCTGAGGCTTAAGGTCCTGCAGAGGCATGGTCTGCCTTGAGGTTTCTGGGGGTTCTAACCACTCAGCCCCCTTCTCTCCTGCGCTCCTGGGCTCTGGTGCCCTGGGGCCGACTGGATGTGCTGTCTAGACCCCTGAGTCCCTCATGCAGAGTTCGGCTCCTCACTCCATCTCTCATTAAATGCAGGAGCAGCCCTCAGGGTTTCTGCTGGTGTTTTTTAGTGGGAGGCAGAGAGTCAGAAGACCCTGAGTAAGCCATAGCCCCTCTGCCTCCTTTCTAGATGCCGTGGGACAAATCTCTTTCATCTGTGGCCTCCCCGGCCTCTGTCAGTTTGGGAAGTTGAGTTGCTGATCTGCAGGCCCTTCCTGCACGGACGTTCTAAGAGCCTCTGAGGTCAATTGCACATTGCTTCTACCTTTCAAAAAGAGGGGCCTGGGAAGATGTGGGGTGGCACTGGGCAGAGAGCTGTCACAGTGAGGCTGGAGACCAGAAAAGACTTTCTGACTGCTTGCGGTTGCGGCCCCGAGAGCAGGGAGAGAAACTTGTGCGCATCTGTGCTAAGTAATGCTTCTGAGGGACCGGAGGGACGCCACGGCCGTGGGCTGAGCCGCAGAGGACAGAGCAGCCCTTCTTGGAGGTAGCGAGGCAGGAGAGACAGCCTGTGCTGTGGTTGGGAGGAGGCTGTTCCCAGAGATTCTTCTCGCATGCTGGGATCTAGCTGCCGGCCACTCCAGTGTGTGCTGCGTGGGGCCCATGCACGGGCCGGGCTTTGATCGGGACAGGACCACAGAGTGACCTCGGAGCGGTCTGAAACCAGAGAGCTAAGGCCTCCTTCTGGCAGAGGTCTGAGCTTGGCGTAGTTCTAAGTATTTTTTTTTTTAAAGATTTATTTATTTGAGAGAGAGTGAGCGAGAGAGAGCAGGGGCAGGGGCAGAGAGAGAGGAAGCAGACTCCCCACTGAGCAGGGAGCCCTACATGGGACTTGATCCCAGGATCTAAGATCATGACCTGAGTCAAAGGCAGATGTTTAACTGACCGAGCCACCCCGGCGCCCTAAGTATTTTTTTTTTTAAAGATTTTATTTATTTGAGAGAGAGAGGGAGAGAGGGCGGGCATACAAATGGGGGAGGGGCAGAGTCAGAGGGAGAAGCAGGCTCCCCGCTGAGCAGGGAGCCCATGTGGGGCTCTCCATCCCAGGACCCTGGGATCAAGACCCGAGCCGAAGGCAACTGAGCCACCCAGGTGCCCCGAGTTCTAAGTATTTTATTTCACGCACTTTAGAAACATTTTGAGAAGCGGTCCAGAGTCTTCACTAGACTGCCAGTGGGGTCCAGGACACACACAAATATCAGGAGCCATTAGTAGTAGCCCTGACCAGCCACCCCTGAGATCTTCTTGGGCCCAGTGCCAAGCTCCCCTGTGAGTCTGCTCCTGAGCCTGAGAGCCCTGGGAGGAAGGTACTAGCCTTACTCCCATTTCACAGATGCCCGCATGGCGCACAGAGGGGTGCTCAGTGCCTTGCGCTAGGAAGTGGCGCAGCCTGACTCGAACCCTGGCGTTCTTTTTCCTCCAGAGCCGTGGCTCTTAACCATTACGTGATGTGTGTCCGCTTGCATTACGTGAGGAGCTGTGAACCTTGCTAGGTGGGAGTCCTCGCCAGCCTGCACATGGGGAAATACTGTCTGAATTGTGGTAGAGCCTGTTGAGCCTGCATTGGCCTCCCCAGTCACGTAAGAGCCCGGAAATAGATCATGGGAAACCATCCTTGGTGGGGAGGGGTCATCGGCGTCACAGGGAGGAGTGTGAAATGCTGCTCGCTGCCTCCTTCCAAAATCCCTCCAGGCCAACAAAGGGACAAGCTCCTTTCCCCACTCTCCAGAGGGACAGAATGAGGTCGTTAGACATTTAAGGAAGCTGCTGCCCGCCCAGCCTGCTGAGGGAGCTCCTCGGGGCTCGGGTGCTAGTGGAAGGCGCTGCCCTCCTGGGCGGGCTGCCAGCACATTGCTGTCCGGTGCAGAGGGCCTGGGGTGCCCTGCGGTGGAACCAGGCTACTTAGCTCGTGTTTGGAGGGTGTGAGTCCCTGCTGGTGAGCTGCTGGGCCTGCGAGGTTTGGTTTCCACGTCTGTGCAGAGAGGGGGCCGAGGCATGTGATCTCGAAGGCCTTTTTCACCCTGTCCCTTCTTTCAGTAGGGTAGTTCCTTCGACCCAGGGCGTATCTGCAGAGGCCTTATTTTTTGTCCTGTGTAGACACTGCAAACAGCTCAGTGCACCCCTGTCTCACACTCTGCATACCCTGGGTCCCTTCCTTCTCCCCTAACCTGGGAGCCGGGTCTTTAAAGAGCCAAGCGTCGCCTGGGGGGCTCAGTCATTAAGCGTCTGCCTTCGGCTCAGGTCATGATTGTGGGATTCTGGGATCCAGTCCTGCATCGGGCTCCCTGGTCAGAGGGGAGTCTGCTTCTCCCTCTTCCCTGCCTGCTGCTCCCCCTACTTGTGCTCTCTCTCTCTGTCAAATAAATCATGAAAATAAAGTAAAATAAAATAAAGAGCCAAGCGTTAAGCTTTTTTGGTCTGTTGGGCGGGTCTACACACTGTGCTAGCCCCTTCCATCTCGGGCTTCCCCAGGGGGAAGGAAAGGTACCATTTCCCTGCTGCCAGGGTTTGGGGCACGGCGATTCTGGAACTGGTGATTTCTCCACTCAAGGGCCTGGAGCCGGCTTACAGTATGTTCAGAGCAGGGGGAAGGCTTGGCCTTGCCCTCGGGCAGCCGGATTTGTTTTTTATTTTGAACCCTTGTTCCCGAAGGTGCTGCTAAAACCTGCTCCTCGTGTCCCAGAGCTCCTGCGTCCTTGGGGGCTGCGTCCCTTTGTCTGGACACTCTTTTTAGTCTCAGGCTGTGCTGGTGGTCGTCCCAGAGGTTGTCCTGTCAGCACCTGCCTTGTCTCCGCCTGAGGAGCCAGCCTATCTCTCCCCAAAGAATCTGCAGTGGGAGCCCCCACGGGGCTGATGGGGTTCACGGAGAGGTGGGAGGCCCAAGCGTCCTCACTAAGGTTTTGGCACTGCCCAGGTGGGCCTCCGAGGCTGGGCAGGACAGCCCCTCGTGAGCCAGAGCCTGGTATGCGTGAGGCCACTCCAGAAATACAGTCCTGCCTACTCAACTACCTCAGCTGGGGCTTCTCCACGGAGGCCGTGTGAGTCAGTCTTGCAGAAGGCTGGAGGACAGGATGATATTGCCACTGTTTCGTAAGGCCACCACTCCCAGGAGGAAGGGACAGAGGTCCTCAGGAGTAGAGTCTGGAGCAGGGTAGACCTGGACCCTTGCAGCTTCTCTCTCTAGGAGGTGACGATCGTGGCCATCTGACTTCCTCTCGATTCTCTACAGCGCTCTGTCAGAGGGAGGCATGGGGGGCTCAGGGCCTTGCCCTCCTACCTGACCCCTCTGCTGGCCTTTCAGGGGGCTCTTTGCTAGCCGGAGTTCCCGGCCTTGCCTCTTATGGAGCAGTGCCCCTCAGCCTACTCTCTTCCTTTTTCAGAGGTCCTCCCACTTTCTTGGTCCACCAGGAGGCGGTCGAGAGCCTCCTCCTAGCTTGACACACGCATTTCTCCTTCCAGGTGCATGGTGCTAATGGTAGCCGTTGCCACCTGCTCTGCCCACGCCAAGCTGGCAGAGGACACAGATCCTTTGGGGGGGGGTGAGGCTAGCCAGGCTGTAGGTTTTGTGTCCCGCAGCCTTCATTCAGGAGGCTCTGTGCCTCCCCCACACCCTTTCCCTGGCTCCAGCTGCTCCGCCATCACCCCTTCCATCGTAGAGCCAGGTTGTGACCTGGCAGACCCCTGGGCTGCCACATTCTGTCCAGGCCCCCACGGAGCCTGCAGATTAGCATTGTCTCCTCGGCTGTGCTTCCCGCTTGCATGGGAACAAGGCTGTGTGGCGGAGCCCACTGGCTGCCCTGCCACCTGCATACCAATGGGGCTGTGGCTCCCACTGCAGCCGGGGCCTAGCCTCTGTGCCGCGGTGGTGGCTGTGTGGGAGCCCTAGTGGGAGATTCCCTTCGCCCCAGCCTGTGCCCTCCCTGCAGGTCTCCTACAAGGGAAGCCAGTGCTGCTGGCGGCAGTTCCATCCCAAGCAGGGTTATCTGTTGGGAGCCAGGAGCACTTGGACCCCTGCCCTTCCCTGGGCGGGCAGGCTGGCAGGCATCCGGCTCCTGTAGCCCCAGCACTGCCGGGAGCAGCAGGTTGAAGCCTGTCCTCCTCTTGGCTGAGCGGTCCGAGTGCCACGGGCCAAGCCAGACTTGCCGAGGAATAGATAACTCTCCAGCCAGCCTGGGGCTTTGCTGAGCATTTCCAGGGCTGGGGAGACCTGAGGTTGGCTGCTGGCTCCTTGCTGTCACCCTGCTTTGCACCCTGGATGGGGTAGGCCACCTCCAGTAAAGCCCTTTGCAGGGCCCTTCCTCCTGGTGCCGGGGGAGGACATGGGCTGGGAGGGAAAGTGAGTGAGTGTGTGTGTGTCTGTGTATGTAGCCCCACCCTCCTGGCCACATCTGGCCACTCCTGCAGATGTGGCTCTGGCCTCGTGGCCGCAGAGTCGTCAGTGTGGCTGGCGGGCAAACCACAGAGGAATGTGCCTAGCAGTGCTGGGCGGAGAAGGGGCTGGGGGGGACCGAGCTATTCTGCTCAGGCTTTACCTTCCCACCCCCACCCCCAGTGGGTCCCAGAGGCTGTATTCGGGCATGAGGGTCGTAGCAGGGCCTTAGCCTTCAGCAGGCCTGGCCCCTGCCTGGGTGACACTCATTCAGTGTGGGTCCCCCCGGAGAGATCCAGGCCCGTTGACTGCACAGGGTGTGGAAGCCTCTTAGCTCAGCCCTTCGCCCCCTCCCAGCTCCCTCTCCACTCCCAGTGACGGTCGATGATGGATGGGGGCCTGGGCAGAGAGCTCTGCTCACGAGGGCCAGAGACACTGGTAGCCACCGGGATGTTGGGGTCCTTCCTTCTCCAGGCCCAGGCTGGAGTGGGCTGCCTTGCCACAGGAAGGTCTTCCCAGCTCCCTGTGGCCTCCCTGGGCTGGAGTGAGAAAAGTGAGGGCTTTCTTTGGAGAAAGAAATGGAAAAGAAACAAGGTGGGTCAGCCCTGCCTCTCTCACTTCCTCCTTCCCAGGCAGTGGGTAGCTTGCCTTCCCCTTCCTGCTGGAGTCGGGAGGCTCTGTGGAGTGTGGGCTGGGCTTGGGGCTCCCTGCTGGTGTGGTGTTTGCCCAGTTACCCTGGCAACAACCGGGCAGTGGTGGGGAGTGACATTCAGTGACCAGAGGACAGTGTACAGGGATCAAGAGGTCGAGACCCATGCTTCCCATAAGCCTATTGGAACATTTTCCTCTCCCTGGGGCCCCTGAGCCCATTGTCCACGTGGGGGCCTGGACCCAAGGTCTTGGGACCCAGCAGGCTGCTCTGCTCCTTTTCCCCTCCCAGCCGGTTCTCTCTGAGACTGGAGTTCTGAGATCTCTGTCTGAGCTCCAGCCTCTGCCCCCCCCCATGCCGTTACCCTTCTTCCTGTCTGATTCCCTTTCCTGTCTCCTCCTCCCACCTCCTCCCTGCACCCGCCCGCCCATTCTCTCGTTCCCCCTCCCCCCAGGCACAGCTGCTGTTTGGCTCACTCTATATATAGCGGCATTTTCAGGGTAATTACAATAAAACTGTTGAAAGGAGATAATCCAGCAAAGGAAGCAGAGTCTGACTCCCAGCCCCCTCCTGTCCCTGGTTGGGTGCAGCCCTGCACCCCCTTTCCCTGAGGCCTCCTGCCCCGCCCCCCATTCTCACAGCCACTCCTTTCGGCCCCATCTGCCCCAGCTGGGTGTGGGGCAGAGAAAAGGGGAGAGGTGTCCAGAGGGTCCCCACAGGTCTCTCTTGGGTTTACTAAGGGCCCTGGCTGCCAGCCCCCTCCGTTCTAGAACCAGGCTCAGCTTGAGTTTCTTTCTAGCATTGGCTTCTCAGCAGGGAACGTGTGATGTTGAGAGGTGGGGAAGAGGCATGGGAAGGACAAGGGTTAGAAGCGTGGGGTCTGGATTCACATTTGGCTCATTGATCACCTGGCCGTATGTCTTTGGTCACACACTTAAACCTTTCTAAAGCTCAGTTTCCTCGTCAGTAAAGTGATTCCTGTGAAATGCCCAGTGGTGGTAACGAGCAATGACAATATCAGGTGTTGAGCACTCAGGGTCTTCTAGAGACTGCGCTTCAGGCGTATGCATACTTTTTCTTTCCTTTGGTTTCAAAGGTTTATTTATTTATTTTAGAGAGAGAGGGAGGGAGCTTGAAGTGGGGGAGGGGGAGAGGGAGAGAGGGACAAGCAGACTCCCCACTGAGTGCAGAGCCCGATGTGGGGCTCGATCTCAGAATCCTGAGATCATGACTTGAGCCAAAACCAGGAGGCGGACGCTTAACTGACTGAGCCACCCGGGTGCCCCAGCTTATGCATGTTTTCTTATTGAAGTTCATGGCTCTGACCTCAAGTAAGACAGCACAAGGTTCCGTGGAGCAGAGGGATTTGACTGCCCCCTCCCGAACTATTCTCTTGGGTCTGCTGGTCCTGCCTGCTAGCTTCCGGGGCCCCCAGCATGGCCGCCAGGGTGTAGTGGTGCTGGCCTCGGGCTCCCTGACGCCTGTCTCTTGTCCTTGCAGTGGAGGTGAAGCCGGTGCTGCCCGGAGCCATGCCCAGCTCCATGGGGGGTGGGGGAGGAGGCAGCCCCGGCCCCGCGGAGCTGCGGGGGGCTCTGGCGGGCCCCGTGGACCCCGCACTGAGGGAGCAGCAGCTGCAGCAGGAGCTCCTGGCGCTCAAGCAGCAGCAGCAGCTGCAGAAGCAGCTCCTGTTCGCTGAGTTCCAGAAACAGCACGACCACCTGACACGGCAGCATGAGGTCCAGCTGCAGAAGCACCTCAAGGTGAGCGAGGGGGGCGCGGGGGGGCCGCCCAGACCTCCGACCCCCGCCCGGACCTGGCTCACCCCGTGTCCCCCCTCTCCCCCCCACCCCGCGCCCCTGCAGCAGCAGCAGGAGATGCTGGCGGCCAAGAGGCAGCAGGAGCTGGAGCAGCAGCGGCAGCGGGAGCAGCAGCGGCAGGAAGAGCTGGAGAAGCAGCGGCTGGAGCAGCAGCTGCTCATCCTGCGAAACAAGGAGAAGAGCAAAGAGAGTGAGACCTGGGGCCTCCTGCCCCTGCCCCCCGGCCGTGGGGTCCCGGCCCGGGCGCCCACGTCAGCCGTGCCCTGTCCCGCAGGTGCCATCGCCAGCACTGAGGTGAAGCTGCGGCTCCAGGAATTCCTTCTGTCAAAGTCAAAGGAGCCCACGCCAGGCGGCCTCAACCATTCCCTCCCGCAGCATCCCAAATGCTGGTAATGGCCCTCGGCAGCCATGGGTCACAGAGCTGCTCGCTCGGGGACTTGCCTGGCTGCAGGATGGCAGGGGGCTCCTGGCCGGAACCCAGAGACAGGCCCCGCAGCCTCTCTTAGGGGGTGAAACTCCCACCCCTGGCTTCTCTCCGTGCTTCCCTCCCCAGGACCCATTTCCTGTCCCTTGATGCAGTGGGCATTTCCTAAGTGTGATTGCTAGGTGGCAGGTCCCATTGGCTGGGTAATAACCTAGGTCTGTTTCCATCCCCACCCCACACCCCCCAGGGGAGCCCACCATGCTTCTTTGGACCAGAGTTCCCCTCCCCAGAGTGGCCCCCCTGGGACGCCTCCCTCCTACAAACTGCCTTTGCTTGGGCCCTATGACAGCCGCGATGACTTCCCCCTCCGCAAAACAGGTGTGTGGTGCCCAACCTGGCTTTCCAGAATATGGCTCCTTGGAGGTAGGGGTGGGAATGTGGAGGGGCCAGGCTACGGGTGTGTGTGTGCCTGTTCGTGTGGATGTATCTGAGCCCTGGCTACCTTCTCCCCAGCCTCTGAACCCAACTTGAAAGTGCGTTCGAGGCTAAAGCAGAAGGTGGCTGAGCGGAGAAGTAGTCCCCTCCTGCGTCGCAAGGATGGGACAGTCATTAGCACCTTTAAGAAGAGAGCGGTTGAGATCACCGGTGCCGGGCCTGGGGGTAAGGGCTCCTCCCCGTTCCTTTTCTGAGGTCCTGGGAGTGGGGAGTGACTCTGAGCATGCCCAGGTGACAGCCAGTTCTCCCATAGTGTCGTCCGTGTGTAACAGCGCGCCAGGCTCCGGCCCCAGCTCTCCCAACAGCTCCCACAGCACCATTGCTGAGAATGGCTTTACTGGCTCAGTCCCCAACATCCCGACCGAGGTACAGGCCTGCCGAGGGCTGGGCGGGCGGGCCACGCTGCTCCGTTTCCCTTGGAAGAAGGAAGGCAGCTCCTTCCTGTCTGTCTTGCTGAGAGTATCCAGCAGGGACCTCCCTGCCCATGTGGACAGGCTAGAGGGACCCATTGTCTTTAAGTGGGCTTTGTCCCATGGGCCTCTGAAGGACCGTGATCTCTCAGCACCGCCCAGGTGGGGCTGGGTGTGGGGAGTGGGGAGCGAGGCACCATTCAGAGCCCTCGGCCCCAGGTGGCCCCCCTTTGCCTGCTCTCATGCCTGTCTCTCCCAACTGCTCCCTAGATGCTCCCCCAGCACCGGGCCCTCCCTCTGGACAGCTCCCCCAACCAGTTCAGCCTCTACACGTCTCCCTCTCTGCCCAACATCTCCCTAGGGCTGCAGGCCACAGTCACTGTCACCAACTCACACCTCACCGTAAGTATGGGGCACACACCTCCTAATCCCTCTGGTGTTGAGGTCTGTGTTCCTAGACGCTTCACGAAGCCCTGAGGGAGATCAGATGGTCTTCCTCAGAGCTGGGGGGTGGGCAGAGGGCAGGGGAGGGATGCGGCTCCAAAGTTGGCAGGACTGGGGGACAGTATAAGCCCCTCCCTCATCTCCGTCTCCCTTCTCCACCCCAGGCCTCCCCGAAGCTGTCAACGCAGCAGGAGGCCGAGAGGCAGGCCCTCCAGTCCCTGCGGCAGGGTGGCGCACTGACGGGCAAGTTCATGAGCACATCCTCCATCCCCGGCTGCCTGCTGGGCGTGGCGCTGGAGGGCGACACCAGCCCCCACGGGCACGCCTCCCTGTTGCAGCACGTGCTGCTGCTGGAGCAGGCTCGGCAGCAGAGCGCCCTCATCGCTGGTGAGCGGGCGGGCAGCCGTGCAGGGGGGTGGGCGTCGGGCCCCTCTTCCGAGGCCGCAAGGCCGCCATCAGAGAGTAGCCAGGGACACTCTCCAGCTCTGTCGCAGCCCCCCTCCAGGCATCCTTGACTTCTTCCATGTCCTGCAGACACGATTGCGTACCTACCAGACGCTGTTCTCTACGACGTCTGCTGCCATGACGCGCTCACGTTCCTGAGCCGTGCCGTCCAGTAGACCTACGACATGAGCCGCATTTGTAACTTAAAGTTTTCTGGAGCCACTTTAAACAGTGTAAAATGGGGCACCTGGCTGGCTCCGTTGGTAGAGCACACGACTGTTGATCTTGCTCGGGGTTGTGAGTTCGAGCCCCATGTTGGGTGTAGAGATTACTTAAAATCTTTAAAAAAAAAAAAGTGACAAGAAACTGGTGAAATTAACTTTAATAACATATATTTAACTCAGTTGATCTGGAATATTGTCATGTTTTAAAAAGATTTTATTTATTTATGTGAGAGAGAGCGAGCAAGCGCGCACAAGCAGGGGGAGCAGTAGAAGCAGAGGGAGATCAGACTCCCTGCTGAGCAGGGAGCCTGTTGGGGGACTCGATCCCAGGACCCTGGGATCATGACCTGAGCCAAAGGCAGACGCTTAACTGACTGAGCCACCCAGGTGTCCTTATTTATTTATTTTAGAGAGAGAGAGAATGCAAGTGGGAGAGGGAGAGGGACAAGCAGACTCTGTGCTGAGCACGGAGCCCAACGTGGGGCTTGATCTCATGACCCCGAGATCCTGACTTGAACCCAAATCAAGAATCAGACAGACGCTCAACTGACTGAGCCACCCAGGCGCCCCCATCGCAGTTTAGACAGGCCGCATTTCAAGTGCTCAGTAGTCACAAGTGGCTGGCATCTGAACTGGACAGCTTAGCTTTGGACAGTCAGACCTTAAGCAGCTGGTGGCGTCCGAAAAGGCTCTGCTTAAAAGACACGGGATGCCGGCCCCCAGGCTTCCGCACCCTATGGCATTCCTGTCTGTGATCAGGGAGGTTTTGTTGCAATTGGGGAAAACTAGTCATTGTTTATCTACACTGAGGGCCTAAGACTACATGTGCAATCGTAAGGGAATCAAAGGGAGAGAGTGGTGAATCCAGGAAGGCTTGCTGGAGGCAGTGACCCTGAGCTACAGGACTGCTCCATTGTAGGGAGGAGGAAGAATGGGGCTCAAGTTTGGGAGCCGGGTGCCCCTGGCCCCTCTAGGGATTTTCCTGATTATGTAGGTGGTGGCATTCTAGGAGGAGGAGAGTCCCCGGGTAGATGGGGATACCCAGCGCTCTGACAGGGATGGTTACTCCCCTCCTCCCACCACACAGTGCCACTCCATGGGCAGTCCCCGCTGGTGACAGGTGAACGTGTGGCCACCAGCATGCGGACAGTGGGCAAGCTCCCGCGGCACCGGCCCCTGAGCCGCACTCAGTCCTCCCCGCTGCCCCAGAGCCCCCAGGCCCTGCAGCAGCTCGTCATGCAGCAGCAGCACCAGCAGTTCCTGGAGAAGCAGAAGCAACAGCAGCTGCAGCTGGGCAAGGTGAGCTGGGAGCAGCCAAGGGCCAGGGCGGTGCTGGGGGCCGGGCAGAGCGGGGCACCAGGCTGGCAGCAAGGGAGCCCCCCCCCCAGGCTGCTTTTGCTCCGACACATCACCTTGCCTCCTAGAGAAGCTCTGTACGGGCTGGCCAGCTGCCAGGGGGAGGCTAGGGAAGGACAGACCCTCCTGGGCCACAGGCTGCGTGGCTGTGCCCCCTCCCAGCTGATGTGCCCCTTGCTCTGCTCCCAGATCCTCACCAAGACTGGGGAGCTGTCACGGCAGCCCCCCACCCACCCTGAGGAGACAGAGGAGGAGCTGACTGAGCAGCAGGAGGCCTTGCTTGGGGAGGGAGCCCTGACCATCCCCCGAGAAGGCTCCACGGAGAGTGAGAGCACGCAGGAAGACCTGGAGGAGGAGGAGGAGGAAGAGGAGGAGGAGGAGGAGGAAGAGGAGGAGGAGGACTGCATCCAGGTCAAGGATGAGGAGGGCGAGAGTGGCACTGAGGAGGGGCCCGACTTGGACGAGTCCAGTGCTGGTTACAAAAAGGTGCCCCCTCCACCCCAGGCCTTGATCACCGCCCCTCTGTCCCCTGCACCCCTTTCTGTCTTTGCCTTTCTCTCTCCCCACTCTGCATGGCCCCGGGGCGGGGGGCGGGGGGCTGCACAGGAGCAGACTAGGAAAGAGACAGGGGAGGTGGAAGGGGGCGCCGCCTGTGCCCCAGTCCGCCAGCCTCTCCCTGCAGCTGCTGCTGTGACTGCCCCCCGCCGGGCTGCTGCCTGTGTGTGTGTCTGTGTGTGTGTGTGCGTGTGCGCGCACGCATGCACGAGGGCTGTGTGTCTGCGTTTCCGCCTGCGTTGGGCCGGTCGGTCTGTGCACGCGTGCGCGCGTGTGTACACACGCCCCCGCTGTTACTACAGTCAGCCCTGCACCTAGCAGCACTCCATTCATTGCGGACACCGCCGAGCCCTCCCGGCCTGACTCATCCTGCCCCCTCCCACGCCCCCGTCCCTCCCAGCCTCTTACCTCAGTGCTACTCTGGCTGACTCATCACTCCCCCCCCCCCATCTCCTGGGAGGTGGAGATGGGGAAGGCTGGAGTGCCTCCTGTCCCTGGTGGGAGGAGATGGGGAAAGGAGGAGGTCTGGAAGAGAAGGGCTGGAATAGGGGCCCCGTGGAGGCCCCAGGACACTTGTCCTCACTTTCAGCTCACGCACACTCCTGCCCGATCTCCCCCTGCCCAGGTGTTCTCCGATGCCCAGCAGCTGCAGCCACTTCAGGTGTACCAGGCACCCCTCAGCCTGGCCACTGTGCCCCACCAGGCCCTGGGCCGCACCCAGTCCTCACCTGCTGCCCCTGGGGGCATGAAAAGCCCTCCAGACCAGCCCGCCAAGCACCTCTTCACCACAGGTGAGCCCCACCACTGCCAGTGGGCCTTCCACCACGTGCCAGGAGTCCATGCGTGGTGTCTAGCCTCGTGCAACCCGCCGAGGGACCACGTGATTTTTGCACCATCATCACACAAGCCCCAGGGGCCCTGGGTGAAGAGAACCCACTGTCTCAGTTGGTCCCTGCCCTTCTAGCTTCCTGTCCTCCTCTCTGTGAGGTCAAAAGTGAGGCCTGAGTCCATTCCTGAAAGCTTTTCCACATGAAGCTGCCCTGTGCTGGGCTCTGAGGGGGGCACAGGCGCCTGGGGATGGTCCTACCTCACCAGTGGGGTATAAGGGTTTGGGGGGGCAGCACACAGGGGCTGTGATAGGAGGGGAAAAGGAGGATGTGCCCCGAAGGGGTTGCAGTGTTGAGAGCATGGTGGGCAAAAATCAAAACCAGCGGGGGTGTCGGGCAGCCCGGGTGAGGCTTGAGGAGCAGGGAGGCTTTGACCCACAGTAATGGAAGACAGGGTGTGTGGGAAGGTGGCTGGGGGAGGGGGCCTGAGGAGGTACCGGGGCCAGGGCTGGCTGCGGAGAGCCCAGGGAGCTCTGCGGAGGACGGCATGGCCGGCTAGGCTGACAGGTGTGTCTCCGGTGCAGGTGTGGTGTACGACACGTTCATGCTGAAGCACCAGTGCACGTGTGGGAACACACACGTGCACCCCGAGCACGCCGGCCGCATCCAGAGCATCTGGTCCCGGCTGCAGGAGACAGGCCTGCTGAGCAAGTGTGAGGTAAGGGGGCCCCTCCTCCTTCCATCCCTCAGCTCAGACCCAGGAAAAGCCTTTGTGTCTCCCCATCCACGAAGCCTCTCTCTGTGTTTTCTTCATCCTTCTTTCAACCCCTGACCTCAGGGTCAGTCTCCGCAGCCCCCTCCGTTCTATCCCTTGCAGCCCGTTTTGCTGAACGGTGGTGGTCCTGGACCGGGGTGCCTGGGGGCCAGGACGTACTTTCACAAAAACCTTTGGATTCTCCTAAGGCCAGGAAGTGGCTCCGTGTGTCTCAGGCTATGGGGCAGAGAGAGGGCGTGAGCAGCAGGGAGAGCTGGGCCTTCGGTGCATCCCCTCACTGGCCTCCTCTGCTCTCCCCACACAGCGGATCCGGGGTCGCAAAGCCACGTTGGACGAGATCCAGACAGTGCACTCCGAATACCACACTCTGCTCTATGGGACCAGCCCCCTCAACCGACAGAAGCTAGACAGCAAGAAGCTGCTCGGTGAGCTGGCAGGAGTGGGCTGGGCCGTGTGCACTGCCCTGCTAGGATAGGGAACTGTCAGGGTAGGCAGGTGGGTCCCTGTGGGCACAGGTCATCCCCTTGCTGCACTGCCCGTCTCCAGGGGGCGCTGTTCACGTAGACTACCACTTGGGTGGGGTGCATTGCAGGCGAGTAGAAGGTGGCAGGTCAGGCTTAGTGATGGGGGAGGGCTCTGCTCTTCTCCCTGATTGTGCCCCTTTCTTCCTGCCATCTGCCCCCAGAAGTAAGGTGTCCCTGCCCCTGAATAGGGCACAGACCTCTTCCAACTGGTGTGGGCTGCAGAGGCCTATCCTATGCTTGGGTCTGGCCGCCTTTTTCTGTGATGGAGCTCACCGCCCTCTGCAGGCCCCACCCTGTAGCCCTGCGGTGGAGGCAGCTTCCCGAGTAGCTCTGTCCCTCTTCCTTGCAGGCCCCATCAGCCAGAAGATGTATGCCATGCTGCCTTGTGGGGGCATTGGGGTGAGTAGGGCACCTGCCAGTAGGGATGGGTGGATGGCTGTCCCAGCTCTTGCCCTTCCTTTCCTGCCCACCATGGCTGCTGGCCCACTGTCCAGGTGCCCACCCCCATTCTTGCCCTCCCCCTGCAGGGGGCACCCTGAAGCCTGCTCTCCTGCCCCCGCAGGTGGACAGTGACACTGTGTGGAATGAGATGCACTCCTCCAGTGCCGTGCGCATGGCAGTGGGCTGCCTGGTGGAGCTGGCTTTTAAGGTGGCCTCAGGAGAGCTCAAGGTGAGCGTGTGCCCGAGGCCTCACTTGGCTTGACCCTGCATCCCCAGGGGTGGGTGGAGGACAGGGCAGCCTTGGCCAGAGGGGGGAGGAGGTGCTAGCTCCTGGGCCAGCTAGGGAGGTGAGGGGTCAAGAGGGACTGGGAAAGAGGCCCCGGTGTCTGATGCTCTCATGGGTGTCTCGAGGTCAGAGGTGGTGCCTGCTGGCCCACATGGCATGCGGCCGTGTTCCTAGTGTGTGGGATATATATTTCTGATCTATGTGTTCTCTTCCCTGCCTGGCTTCTGTTTCCGTCTTTCTGTGTCCACTCCCTTTGTGGCCACCTTGCCTGTCTGTCCATCGTCTCTGGCACTCTGTCTGCATCTCTTCAGAACGGATTTGCCATCATCCGGCCGCCGGGACACCATGCGGAGGAGTCCACAGCCATGTGAGTGCCAGCCCAGCCCTGCACTAGACCCAGGCCCTCCTCCCTTCCCTTCTCCCTCTCAGCGGAGCTGACGTGTCTCTTTTGCTCCTGGAGCAGACATCGGCCAAAGCTGACCTCCCCAACCCTTTTCTCCCCCACCCCACCCACCAGGGGATTCTGCTTCTTCAACTCTGTAGCCATCACAACCAAACTCCTGCAGCAGAAGCTGAACGTGGGCAAGGTTCTCATCGTGGACTGGGTAGGCGGTGGGCTGGTGGGGCCAGGGTCAGCCCTCAGGAAGGTCCCACCCCAACACTGCCCCCTCTTCCTCAGGTGCCCGCACCACTGCTGGGCCTGATACCTTATCACATCTCTTCCTACTGGAGCGTTAGCCCAGCCCTCCCATCCCCACGGGGCTCCCTCCTCACCAAGAGAGACTTGAAAGTGGTTTTAGCCCTGGTCCATCTTGGCCCCCACCTTGTAGCCTCAAGCAACCGAGATTTTTCTATCTTGAACAGTATAGACTCTTAACCACCATTGCCAGTCACGCATTTTTTTTTAAGATGTATTTATTTATTTTAGAGAGTGTGCACACAGGTGCACACGCCGCCCCCCCCCCCGCCCCATGGTCAGGGGGAGGGGCAAAGGGAGAGGGAGAGAGAAATCCAAGCAGATTCTGTGCTGAGCGCAGAGCTCGATGCAGGGCTGCAGGGCTCTATATCACGACCCTGAGATCATGACCTGAGCCGAAACCAAGAGTTTGGATGCTTACCCGACTGCACCACCCACGTGCCCTAGAGCCGCTCTTTTTTTTTTTTTAAGATTTTTAAAATTTATTTGAGAGAGAGAGACAGATAGTGACAGAGATAGCGAGTGAGAGCACAAGAAGGGAGGAGAAAGAGAAGCAGGCTCCCGCTGAGCAGGGAGCCTGACGTGGGGCTCGATCCCAGGACCCTGGGATCATACCTGAGTCGAAGGCAGATGGATAACCAACTGGGCCACCCAGGCGTCCCCCCTAGAGCCGCTCTTGATGGGGGGCTGACTGTGCCCGGACACACAGTACAGCTCATGGCTGCCTCGAGTAGTATAAGTTAGGATGTGCACGTCTGTAAACGGAGACACAGAGCTATTGGGCGACATAGCCAATCAAAGTCACGTAATTTGGGGTATTGGCACTGGGCTTCAGGTCAGGCCTTTTGGCCCTGACACTTGCGCTCTTGCTGCTGGGCACCGCTTCTCAAACCCTGCCTCTCATGGCACTGGGAAAGGCACCCACCGCTCCCTGTGACTGGGAAGTACCCAGGAGCAGCCCTCCGCGAAGATGAAATCTCTTTGAAGCCCAGCTTTGGCTTAGAAAGTCGTGTAAACGTTGGGTTCTTCAGAATGTATCTGCTTTCAATTCCTCACTAGCTTTAATGTTTCGCTCCACACCGTTGAGGAGAATGGGCTCTGCAGGGAGATCCACCATATTTATCCTGTGGCTTTGTAGCTCCGCTGCGCTGTGCCACGTCGTGGCCCACAGACCCCGGGGAAAGAAGCGTGGGATGAGACTGTTGTGAACAGAACACGATGCCCTGTAGCTAGTGAGGGCTGCACCCCCAGAGTTCACCATAGGGTGGAGGTGGGGGGCAAGTGGAATTTTGACCTTTGGGCCAGAGCCTGGGATTTTTTTCTGATGCTTCCACCCCTCCCCACTAGGACATTCACCATGGCAATGGCACCCAGCAAGCGTTTTACAATGACCCCTCTGTGCTCTACATCTCCCTGCATCGCTATGACAACGGGAACTTCTTTCCAGGCTCGGGGGCTCCTGAAGAGGTACGGTTCCGGGGCTCAAATGTGGGGCCCCTTGGGGAGGTAGCAGAACGGGACCTGGCAGGGAGCCCTGGAGGGCTGCGGTGGTGCTGGTTCCCCGGGGAGTCTGGGCTCCTAGTGGGAGGATCACCCAGGCCAACTGCCCCTCCTTGCAGAGCAGCGGTGAGTGGAGGAAGGGCTGGAGTCAGGGCTGAGGGCGGGGGCAATGTCTGGGATCCCCAGGCAGTGAGAGTAACCCCTCCCCCACCACGCTGCCAGGTTGGCGGAGGGCCGGGCATGGGGTACAATGTGAACGTGGCATGGACGGGAGGTGTGGACCCCCCCATCGGAGACGTGGAGTACCTAACGGCCTTCAGGTGGGGACTGAGAAGGGCCAAGGGCGGGGTGGGAGCCCCCTGGGCCCTGCCATGGGAGGGGCAGAAGGCACTCAGTTTGGTGTGGGTGGAGGGGGTTGTCTCTGGGGGGAACAGAGTGAGGTGAGGCCTGGCCTAGCCACCCACCCAGGTCAGCTTGGGCCCTCCTTTTGCAGGACAGTGGTGATGCCCATTGCCCATGAGTTCTCACCTGACGTGGTCCTGGTCTCTGCCGGGTTCGATGCTGTTGAGGGACACCTGTCTCCACTGGGTGGCTACTCTGTCACCGCCAGATGTGAGCTGCTGGGGGATTGAGGAAGGCTGTGGAGCAGTGAGGATGGGGTTGAGTGGGGACACGGAGCAGGAGTAGACTGGTATTGCAGGGAGGGAGGACGGAAGCTGGGGGGCAGGTCCAAAACTTGGAATCATCTTGGCAGGAGCCTCCCACTCTCCCTCTGCCAACCTTGGACCTGGGGGGCAAGCAGGCGGGTGTGGGGTAGCAGAGGGTGTATCTCCTCCCAGAGTCATAGGGATGGAGCCTGTTGATCCCTTGTGTTCCAGGGGTGCTCTTTATGACATATAATTGGCATTTTTTTAAGCCCATCTATTCCGTTTTATCTTTAACGGAGCATTTAGTCCGTTGATACTGGATTTTATTATGGATCTGTATTTGGGCTCAAATCCGCCATCTTACTTTGTGCTATTTGTTCCACCTCTTGTGTTTCTTTTTCTCTCCTTCCTTACCTTCTCTTGATTTTTTTTCTTTCTTCTTCCTCCCTTCACCCATCCCTAAAGGCTTTGGCCACTTGACCAGGCAGCTGATGACGCTGGCAGGGGGCCGGGTGGTGCTGGCCCTGGAGGGAGGCCATGACTTGACCGCCATCTGTGATGCCTCTGAGGCCTGTGTCTCGGCTCTGCTCAGCGTGGAGGTAAAGGGTGCAGGGAGGCACTGGGGCTGAGGGGCCGGGGAGAGGCTAGTAAGGGAGGGCCCTTTTCTTGATCAAGCAGCACTGACCAAGAAGGTGGCAATGTTTTCCCGGGTCCTAAAGACAGCTGCTGGCCGGGGAGGGCTTTCTGACCCAGGGCTCCTCCAGAAAGCTAAGTTCGCCCCTGTCATGGGAGATGTCTGGGGCTGAATGGGGTGGTTAGAGGGCCAGGCACCACCACCCGCTCCCCACCATAAGCCTTCTCTTCTTTCCCCTGCCAGCTGCAGCCCTTGGACGAGGCAGTCTTGCAACAAAAGCCCAACATCAACGCAGTGGCCACGCTAGAGAAAGTCATCGAGATCCAGAGTGCGTGGGGGACAGGCAGAGAGGCTCAGACCTCAGCGTGCCAAGGGGGCAGAAGCTTATGGGCCTGCCAGGGCTGGGGATGTAGTATGGGGCTTTCTGTCCTCCCTGACCCCTGCCTGCCCCTCGTCCACAGGCAAACACTGGAGCTGCGTCCAGAGGTTCGCCGCTGGTCTTGGCCGTTCCCTGCGGGAGGCCCAGGCGGGTGAGACAGAGGAGGCGGAGACTGTGAGCGCCATGGCCTTGCTGTCGGTGGGGGCCGAGCAGGCCCAGGCTGCTGCAGCCCGGGAGCACAGCCCCAGGTAAGGTTCCTTCCTGACCTCTGCCCGCCCCAAGCCGGTGCCAGTGTCCCCGCCTCAATGCCCCCTCCCTGTGCTTATTCCCACAGGCCGACAGAGGAGCCCATGGAACAGGAGCCTGCCCTGTGACGCCCTGGCCCCCATCCCTCTGGGCTTCATCATTGTGATTTTGTTTATTTTTTCTATTAAAAACAAAAAGTCACACATTCAACAACGTGTGCCGTGTGGGTCTCTCAGCCTTGCCCCCCTGCTCCTCTAAGCTGCCTCAGGCCTCCCCCCCAACTTCCCGCAGCGTGGCCCACGTCTCCATTCTAGAAGTTTGCTCCCCCTGTAAGTTGTGTGTGGGGGGGGTCCCCTTTCCAGCCCCTCCTTCATGTTGTGTCCCGTGCCCACTTTCCTGCATTCTGTCCTTTTCCCCCTTGGAGCCTAGGCCAGCTTGAGGTGGGCATGGGGGCCCAGATAGAACCATCTGGTTTTGGGGTCCCCCCGAGAGGAGGGAACAGGAAGTTTGGTGCCTTGCCTTCAGCTGACTTGGGGGGAAATGCCTTAATTTCACCCTCATCCCCTCTCCGACCTCAGGGGAAGATCTGGAAGGTTGCTCTACAGTGTAAGATACAGAGTGGAGGGGAGATGGGTTCCCACCCTGTGATTCCCCACCCTTTTCCCTCTTTGTTGTCCTCACCATCTCTGCAAAGACCCCTTTTCCTCCTTTCTCCTGGCCTCAGCACTGAGGGGAAGGCTTGTGCCCTAGGAGGTGGGCCTGTGGTCTGTGGGCAGGGCTGTCTTGCTTCACACTCCTCTGGGCCTGTTTTCCCTTCCCAGGGGCTGGAGAGGGTCAAAGTGTATGGGGAGAGATGGGGCTGGACTCCTGGGTTCTGAGGGACCAGGAGGAGCTGCAGAAGCAGGCCTGCTCTCTGCCTTACTCCGTTGGCTTCCCTGGCCCTCTGCTGGCACAGCCTGGGGAGGGGGAGGTGGTCCCTGCTGGGGGACTCCAGGCTGGTGAGAGCCCCCTTGCTGTTCAGGACCATATTTCCCCAGCCATCCAGCATGCCATGAGAAGAGTCAGTGGCCCACCTCCCTCCTTGGGCCTTTTACTGTGAAGCCCGGGCATGGTGAGAGTAGGGGTTCTAGAAGGGGCAGGGCCAGAACCCAGGAACCCTGGAATCTGCCCTCAGCTGTAGCTTCCCTTCTCCTGGGCTTCCTTTGCTGGTCACTAGCCCAAGGGAGCTAAGATCAGGAGGGGCTGGACACCACCCTCTCTCTTTCCCAGGAGCCCAGCCTAGCCCTCTGTTTCTGGGGTTGGGGGCTCATAAGTCTTCGAGGGAATGCTGTCTAGCCTGTAAGAAACCAAAGATGGGAAGCGGCTCCCAGGGGGCTGAGTCTTCCTCCCTCCTCCTTCCAACGCCACATATACTTTCTTTCCACCCCATCCTGAGGGCCTCACCAATCTGTTTACATATTTATTATCCTACTGGGGGCCTGAGTAGGGTTGAGGGAGCCAGGAGAGGGGCAGGAGTCCCACCACCACTGGTTCATTGTGTGCTGTGTCTTGTGTATTGTTAGTGTGTTCTAGATCTTCCTGGGGGATGCGGATGGGGCTAGGCCCAGTGTACCAAGCCTCCCCATGCTGAGCCCCAGCTCCGGGCTCTCCCTCTCCCCATGGCTGGTCTGGTTCTCATGTAAACCTACTCCTTGCTTTGTCTCCCTGGATATGGATTTCAGTTAAGTATTTTGTAATCTGTTACATTGTGAGTCCTTATGTAAATAAACTTGTTTCTGGCAGTGCCTTCTGGGGCTGATGTCTCTCTTCTCTGGGTTTCCAAATGGAGTAGAGGTTCTCATTCCCCATCTTGGCCAAAAAAACTGCTCTTCTTTTCTCCAGTCCCTGGACTAGCCAGTTTAGGAAATAAGGGGCTGGGGTGGGAGGGAGTGGAGTCTCTGTCCTCATAGGTTAGAGACGGGGTTTCACCAAATGCAGCCACAGCATCTCATGGGGCCTCTCTTGTGGCCTAGGTGGCGATGCTGGGGAGAGGGCCCAGGTAGAAGGTCTCCGTAGAAATGGGTGGGGGGGGTGCACAACAGGTGGCCTGGCAAGGGTCTCACTGGCACACACAGGCAAGTTCAGTGGAAATGTGCACATAGGCAAGAAAAGAATCCAGAAGTGTTCAAGGGCTTTATTGGGGCTGCTCTGAGCCCCTCACAGTGTTACGGGAGCCCACTGGTCTTGACGTTGCCTTAGCTCCCTGGGGACTCAGGGCGGGGAAGGCAGGACGACCAGCCTTTCTGGGAAGAGAGAAGGCCCTTCTCTGGGGCTAAGACCAGATGGTGGAACAGTGGGAGACTGAGGATGAGCAGGGCCTGTTGGGAGCTGGAAGGGGATGGGGCTGCCCTCCGGAGTGTGGAGGTCATGGAGTGTTGGCTTTGGGGGGGGGGGGCAAGTGGCAACAGGAGACACTTGAAGTCAGGAAGAGCGGACGGGTGGTGTTTCCTGGGCACTGAACGTGTGCACGACCCAGGGCACAAGGGCCAGGACGAGGCATGGCCACAGGGTGTACTTGAGGAAATTAAAGATGTAGAAAAGACTGATCTGAGGGGGGTGGCCCAGCCAGTCCAGGGGGCCCAGCAGGCCCATGGCCAGCACAAGGCAGGCTATCTTCTGGCCGTGACCCAGGTATGCCCGCCGTACCTGGGCATAGCAGGGAGAGTGCAGGGCGATGCCCAGACCCAGGGCGGCCCCAGAGTCGCGGCTCAGGGAGGCAAAGGGCCGGCTATCCACGTGCACCCACTCGGGCCGCTCACACCACTTGGAGGCCAGGCTGATGGACCTATGGGGAGGAGGGGTCTTTGCCAGGAAAGACATTCCCCTTGAAGCAAGAGGGCCAATGGCTCTTAGCTCCTTTGGGGTCTACCCCCATGTTCTGCCGTGACCCCAGGAGAGTCTATGTTTGTGAACAGCAAACCTTTTTAGCTACAGCAAACCAGGGACCCAGAAGACTAGGCATGGGCGAAGCAGAACAGGCCCCAGCCTGCCCAAGCTTCAGAGGAGGACTTACCAAGAAAGATCCAGGCCTAGTGTAAAGAGGGTCCAATAGATGAGGCTGGCACCCAGCAAGAGGGCCAGCGAGGTCAATCCGTAGAAACTTAGCTCCCGCTCCATGGGCACCCGGGGGGTCATCAGCCAGCCCAGGACAGCACCTAGGGAAGTGGGGTAACAGCAGCTTCAAGGAGTTTGGGGATATGAGCCCCCTGAGCTATAGGGCAGCATGGCAGAATTGACTGTGCTATGAGGGGGCCGTGGGGTCCGCTGTACAATGGGAAGATCCTACACCGGTCCTCCCACTGCCAGTGGCACCCCCTAGGCCCACCCTGTGGCCCCAGTTGCTCACCGGTTATTAGACCAGCCAACACCTGGTGAGGGAAATGTGCTAAGAGGAAGATCCGGGACAGGCCGACCGCCAGTAGGAAGGTGCAGTAAGCCAGGCTAGGTATCACTCTCACCCAGGGGCTACAAAGAAAAGCAAATGGTTCAGGGGGTGTCCATACACAGCTTGGCTTCCCTCAACACCCAAGCACTTCATGGTTTGACCAAATGCCCAGGGTCCCCAGAACTCCAGCTCCCAGGCTGCCCTGCTGCTGGATCCAGGGTACCATCCCCTCTGTCATCATCGGTAGGCAGTGCCGAGGTGTACCTGTGGGTCCGAGTGGCCAGCTGGGAAGAGACGGCCGTCATGATGGGCCAGAGGGCTGCTCCCGTGATCATGCAGTGTCCAGAAGGGCTGCCTGCCAGGGGATCCAGAAGCTTGAGTTGAGAGGATGAGAGGGGAACTCAGGAGCCCCTGGCGATAGCTGAACACAGCTGTCACTGCACGCCGCCAACTGCCCCCTCCCCCCCCCCCCCCCCCGCTGGGGCACCGAACTGGTCTGTGGCTCTCTCCGCCCTGCAGCCTACTTTACCCCTGCCTGAGGCCACTGCTCTCCAGGCTTCTGCTATGCCCTGTGTCTCCTGGATCTACTCTAAACAACATGGGCAGCTGGTACTCTGACATGGGTGTTCTCCTCCCAGAATTCAACTCAGTCTTCCCAGGCTCTCCTTGTTCTCTGGGTCAGTAACGGAGAGGCTGGGCCTCTGGTTAGGCCACCCCGGCTGAAAAGTACTCTGAAACACTCACCAAACCCTAACCACACTGGGACAGGGAGGTTTGGGGCTTCCCACCTGGACCAGTTTCACAAGAAGAGGGGAACTGGTGAACCTGGGCTGGGGCCTGGCTGTAGTACCCAGACTCATGGACCCACCAAAAGGGCCTGTCTCCAAACAGAAACCTAGAAGAGAACAGATGCAAGATGACATTACATGCACATACAGCCAGAGGAACAGGAGGGGAGCAGAAGGATGCTTCTGGAGGGCCTGCCTGCATGGCGGAGTCAGAAAGGGAGTCCAATTCTGTGCATTACCTTGCAATGATTTTTTTACCTTGCAACAGAACACAAGCTATTTTTTAAGAAGTGATAAGGAGACAGATCGTGAGACACTCTGAAATGCTCATTAGTCCCCCTCTTACCCCTCCGCCGCAGAGCCAGCCCTACTCTTCTCATTCCTAGAAAGCCCAGGACCTGCCTCTTTCTTTTCTCTTTTCTTTTGCTCCCAGACCCCCCCTCATGCTCCTGCTTCTCCCTCTCTCCATTTCCCAAATTCCAGCTGCAATTACCTACATGTGAACTCCTTAGACGAGTCTCTCCTGTTTGGAACTGGGACGGGGAAATGGACAAAGGAAACTGAGAAAGAACAAGGAGGACCAAAAGTTCAAAGTCCCCTGGTCTAGCAGATGAGTTTCGCTGGACCCTGGGAAACTGCACACCAAAGAGGCTAGGCCGCTATGGCCAGAAAGAGAAAAAGGTGGGAGAGCAGAAGAGATGCTGCTGGGGAGGGACACGAAAAGGAGCTGCCTCTCCTCACCACCAGGTGCTCCAAACACACTTTGGAAATGAACAGGTGCTTTGTCAAGTGTGGGGGGGGGGCATGGAAAGTCTCTACCCAAGGGGGTGGCCTTCTTGTAGGAAGCAACAGAGGGGGAGGCTCACACAGCTCACAGACTCTGAGCGGAGAGAGAGCACAAAGCAAAGGGCAATTAGGCAAAAAGGAAATGATGAGACCATTGCTTTTCCGTTTTCAGGAGGGATGAAACCCTAGCAGAGAAGAGTGAAGGGGAAGGTAAGTCCTATTTTGTTTTTCAGCAAGTCATTCCAGCCCATTCAAGTGTCTCCTCTGAACTTCCTCCCCCCCCCCCCCCCCCCCGCCCCAAGGCAGGGCATCAGGCAACAGAGGCTGAGGTGAGGGGAGGAGCAGCTCATGCCCAGCGGGAGGCATAGCTCCTCTCTTCACCCAAGAGAGAACAGGTGGCACAAAGAGATAAGCCCTGAGGGCCCCACCCACCTGCCTGGGATTCCGGGCTTCTACGTCTGTGTGAAGAGCCTACTAGTGAATGGAGGAGAAAAGGAAGAAAGTGTTCCCTAGAAGGCAGTGCTTTTCAAGCCTTACTGGGCACTCCAGTCACTCGAGGTCTTTGTTAAAATGCAGATTCTGACTCAGTAGCTCTGGCCTGGGGCCTGAGATCTTGCATTTCCCGCAAGTTTTCAAGCAAGGGCTTCTATGCTGCTGGTCACGGTCCGGGGAACGCTCCCTAATTTTCGAGGCTTCTCTGTCCTTAGCAGCTAGTGTGAAGCCTGGCACAAAGCATGCTTCTTAGCAACTATGTCAAATAAATGAATAACTAGATGAATGAGTGAGCTGAGAAGCAGGACTTTTTGCTACTTAAGCCGCCCTAGATGCTTCTTAAAATACAGATTCCCAACCCCTCCCCTGAAATTTCTGTCAGTGTGTCTGAGAGGGGATGAGGTACTCGCATTTTAAAGGCGCCCCTTAGGTGATTTCTCTGATCAGGCCCGTTTGAGAAATACTGGTCTAATGAGTAAGATGGGGACTCTAAGGTCTGAGACCAAGATGCACAATGATGCTCAAAGGAAAAAAGTCAGGGGCCACGGGGTAGGGATGAGGAGGTCTTAAAGCTATGGGTTCAGTGGGGCGGGGTGGTGGGGGAGGTCCGAGCCTTTAAGGCACCTGCTGGGAGAGATTAGGGTTTGCCCAGGACTCAGGGCCCTTGGGGGTGGGGGACCAGGACTCCGAGGGCTTCGCTGTCTCACCACTTGAAGACGAGGTTGAGCCACTCGGTGATGAGGCTGATCCAGAGCACTGCGATGCCCACGCGGCGGGAGGCGTAGTAGGCCGCGGGGAAGTAGAACAGAAAGAGGCTCTTGGGATCGCCCAGAAAGGTGACCCAGAGCCACACGTTCTCCAACCAAGGCAGTTGGTTTTGCAGCGCCTCGGCCATCGCGATGCCCGCGCCCAGCGTGGACTCCATGGCGACCCAGGGGCCGGCCGGGCGGGGATGTGCTCTAAGGCGGAAGCCGAGGAGTCTCGGAGACAAGGAAGCGGCTCCCCACTGCGGTCTAAAGCCCACCTTTCTGAGCCCCAGGCTCCGCCCCCTGCCAGCGGCCGCCACAGGCCCCGCCCCCTTCCCCGCCCCTCGGCAGTCCCAGACTCGCGCGAGCCCGGCCTCTAGCCGGTACCGTTTCCTCCAGTGCTCTTCCCGGGCCTTCCTCTCTACTGGGCAGCGCAGGGGACAAATCTTTGCGAAGGCGTTTCCTCAGAGCCCCACGTGGCCGCTGTTGCCGGCACGTGGGCATTGGGCGCAGAAGCGGCTCCCGCTGCTGTTCCGGGTCAAAGGAAGGACTAACTTGCGGGTCGGCGACGCGCCCGGGGTCCTTGCTTTGCCTCTGCGAAGATGGATGTGTAATCTCCAACGTCAGGATTCCTTCCAGACCAGACCTCTTTTCTCCTGTACCGCTACCCTCCAAAGATATTCTGAGATTTCTTGGAGAGAGGGCTACGGGCACTCCTTCATCAGAAGAGCCAGGCATCACCGGTCGGCGCTGAAGCGGGACCCTAAATTTGCATACACCGCTAATCAGTCCATGCCGTTCTACCCCAGCCCAAGAATCTCCCGCCCGAATTCATCCGTTATTGATTTGGAAGCTGACAGATAAGCCTCTTAATTTTGAGGAGTCTTCCCTACACACTTGCGAATTCTTACGCGTAGCAATCTAAGTCACACTTCCTCCCACTTCTAAGCTTGCTTTCCCTCCCCCTTCCATTTTCTTGCCTTCCAAAACCCCGCTGGGCAGGTAAACCCTGAGGGTAGTGGCTGGGTTGGTGTGGGAAGAGGAGGGGCGCACACCCACGACAAAATTTGGAATAATCCTCTCGAGGAACACACACACAAAATAGAAACCTCAGCTATTCTAGGCGAGGTCCTGCCTAGAGGCAGAGTTGGGGTGGGAGGAGACTGTTGATGAGTGACTCTCCAGTTCCTACCTCAAGCAACTTTGTTCTTGGAGAGTTTTCTGATGGGTGGATGAAAATGAGAATGTAAATATGGTTCTTCTTGGAAAGAGATTAATTTCACTAATTAAAAAGATATGGGGAACGGAAGTTGCATATAAATGTCATTTCACTCCCTTGCTATTTTTCAATTGCCCCAAGGAGAAAGCCTACATTTTCTAGGTCTTTCAAAGTTTGCTTAGGCTCTAGCAAGACAACCTTTAGCAGCCTACCCCCACAACTCCATTTCATAGTATTTCTGAACTATTTTATGTTCCTTGAAATCAAGCTCTCTCTCCTTTTAGAGATCTTGCTTGTCCTTTAGGTCTCAGATTTTTTCACTTCCTCCAGGAAGCTTTTCCTAACAGTACCTGGCAGTCACATATATGAAAACCTATAATCACAATGCCATATAAAAAGTGGAGCGGCAGTTACATGTGACTCGTTGTGAGGGTCAGACTTGAAAGTTCTCTGAAAAAACACAACTAAGAGGGAGCAGTGTATTTATTCCTATTATGATGATTGTACTACTATACACCCAACATTAGGAAGTTGATGTCTTTTGCAGGGCAAGGAAATGGTTTTGAATTGTGTTCAGGTTAAGTAGCACCAAGGCTGGCCCTTTGTCTTCCTCTGGACTAGAGAAAGGTCAGCCTATTGTTACTCATGTATGAGGCTCCAGAATTTCTGTGGGGGGGAGGGCAGGTAGGTGGATTAGGGATGGAAATTGGTGATAATAGGGCTTGAAAATGCATCTTGGATGTTAAAACTTTTGTATATCAGATGGACACTAATGGGGGAGGGCCAAAACTCCTGACTCAAGGCCACCTTTGTCACCGCCCTTTGCCTAGCTTCCTAGAGAGGGCAAGATGGGAGATGGGGAAGCCTTGAGTTCCAAAGGTGATGGGAGATCACAGAAGAACCACCATTTATTAAAGACCTACTACATGCCATTCATTTGCACACCTTATCTCACTTAACCTAACTACTCTAGAAGGTATTATTTAATACAGTAGAGCAGTAAACAGCAGGGTCCTTGGAAACAGACCCAGTCCTTTCTGGTTGTATGACC
This sequence comes from Ursus americanus, assembly GCF_024610735.1. Taxonomy (NCBI): domain Eukaryota; kingdom Metazoa; phylum Chordata; class Mammalia; order Carnivora; family Ursidae; genus Ursus; species Ursus americanus. Next base: position 18,237,539 of record NC_142149.1, read on the forward strand.
CGGGTCAAGTTTAGCCTAAGACTTTAGTTTCTTCATCTGTACAATGAAGGTGTTGATTCGTACCCCCAAAAGATTGTTGGGTGTTCAGTAAGTAATAATACAGAAGAAATAAACATGCAGAATCAGGTTTAGTAATTTGCTCAAGGTCATAGAACTTGGTAAGTGGCAGACCTGGGATTCTGATCCCAGTTTAGCTAACCCTATGGGCAATGTTCTTTCCACTACCACTTTGTAACTGGGTATAATCATTTTGAGCAAGTTTCCTTAAGTCCTCTGGGCCTCAGATTCCTCATATGTAAAATACAGATTTCATTCATTAAACTCTTGTGTCAAGGTGTGCACATAATGGAGACTGCAGTTCCCTCCTCCTTCCCCTTTTCATTCCACGTAGGTCATTTATCTTTAACTTCTGAAATGGGCTCTGCAAGCACTTTACCAAGCGGGTGCAGTTGCACTAACATACTTACTCAGATTCCCCTTTTATTTCCTCTTCTTTCCTTTTCCACCTAGGCTCCCGCCCCACCCAGCGCCAGGCCACGCCCTGGCGTGTGACGTCAGCACGCCTCGTGCGTCGCGTCGCGGCGCTCACTGGGGGCCCGGCTTTCGCCCGCTGCTGCCGCCGCCGCCGCCGGCCGCGGCTGCTCTCCCAAGATGGCGGCTCCTCCGGGCGAGTACTTCAGCGTTGGGAGCCAGGTGTCGTGCCGGACGTGCCAGGAGCAGCGGCTGCAGGGCGAGGTGGTAGCCTTCGACTACCAATCCAAAATGCTGGCTTTAAGTATCCTTCGCTGCGCGGAGCCCGAGGCCGGGCCGGCGTGTATGTGCGGTGGTGGGGGGGTGGGGGACGACGGCGGCGGCTGGGGCCCTCTCCGGGCCTAGGGGCGACCGGCTACCGCGGCGCCTGGAGCGCATGCGCACGGGCCTGAGCTCCCCTCCCCCTCTTCGCGTGTCCCTCGGTCCGCTTTGGGGACCCTGTCTCCCACCCCTGTGGGAGCTGGGCCCCGAGCGAGGGTCAGTGGGTGGAGGGGGGCTTGACACGCGGATGCCTTTTCGGGGAAACGCTAGGAGAGGGGACACAGTGATCTGGAGAGAGGGTGGTCGTGGGAGGGGGCTGGTGGATTGGAGCCCGGATGGAAGGGGGGCGGGTAGAATCATGTGGGGAGGGGGTGTGCAGAGTAAGGAACTGCTAGTAGCGCAGGGGTTTGGAGTTTAAGAGGGGGTGTCTTCTGGTGGGATTCGGTCCAAGGAAGGGCGGTGGGGTGGTGACCAAATGGGCCTTGCTTGCTTTGGGGTAGTGTAACTGCAGGACAGAGTTTGTATCTGAAATTGGGATAGGGGCTTGTTTTGCTGGTGAGTGTGTTTGCCTGGTGCTATTGGGGCGGGGAGTACTGAATTAGCTTTCTCAGTCATTTGAAAATTGCTGTTTTGAGAATGTTTGTTTTGGAAACTTGGTCCAGACAGAAGACCACGTTTTTTAGGGGCTCGTGTAGGGTTGTGTGGGTTACAGGTGAGAGAGTAAGTTATCTTCTGCTCAGCCCAGCACATGGAGTCCTGACTTTTCCATAGTAGTTGCCTCCCCTTTTGGAAGTGGCGGTGTTAGACAGAATGGAAAAGAAGGCCTGCTTCTTTAGGGTGGAAGTGATTTCTGAATTACTCCAGGAAACTCAATCTTGGAAACAAAATACTTCTGATTGTAATAAATATGCCACCCCTTCCCTTTTCTGAGCCACAGGTGGGTTTATTTGGATTTTTTTTTTTTTTTTGGAGGAGTAATCCTTTATGGCATCTTTAAAAGGAAGTTTCCTCCTGAGTGCTGCTGCATTTGAGTGGCAAGTATTTTAATTTATTTAACCACTAGTTGTAGATTTCTAGCTTAGGGAGATGTCCTCTGAAACTACAGCAAGAAACGTTGCCTTTTTTTGGTAAAATATAAAAACTCAGATCTGGACCAAATAGACCTTTTACATTAGTGGTTTAGTTGGAGGGGTTTTGGCATGAGGAATTACTTTACTTTTAATTGGCATATAATATGGTTTTGATAAATAGTTGGAGGACGGGTGAGTGAATGAATGAATGAATATATAAATAAATGGATTATCTAGCTGGGTTCACCTTGAGTGAGCCTCCTTTCCAGTGCTGTAGTTTTCTGCTCTGCAGAATGGGAAATCTGAAATCTAAAAAAGTGAAAAGAGCAGTGTATAGATGAAAGGAGTATTATACCAAGAACAGAAAGTACTGCTTCTCCTGTGTGGTTCCTTAGGTCCAAGACAGACTATATATACAGTGTTAACATGCATTATGCCTCTGTATAGCCAGTAGAGAGGTGACAGAAACCTTTTCTGAGGCTTCCAATTTTGGATGGTATTTGGCTTTGAAAAGCTTCAGGTCTTTTGGTTCTGGGGTTTTGAGCGGGAGGAAGGTGACAGGCAGAGAGTTCCTGAGGAGAGATGTGATTCTTGTGAGGCTCCCCCGTCTTGCTTGTGGCACACCTGTTACACCAGCCTTGTGTGAATTGTGTTTTCCATGCCCCTTTTGGGATGTGTCAGTGCTCTGTTTGCCCCTATTTTCCTTAACTTTATTTTCTCACCAGAATGTCCCTCTTCCAGTGGAAAGCCCAACCATGCAGACATCTTGCTCATAAACTTACAGTATGTTTCAGAAGTGGAAATAATTAATGACCGAACAGAAACCCCTCCTCCCCTAGCTTCACTCAATGTTAGTAAGGTAAGGACTTGAGGGCACTTCTGGCTCTACAAAATGGTGGGGAAAATTGAGACTCATAGACTCTTGGTGATACATACATTGTCCATTGTTTTTCATTTTTTCATTGACTTAACAATTGTTTGTTCTGATACCTTTTTGAAAAACCTGTCAGTTTAGGTTTTCTCTTTATTCCTGAATATCTTCAGAAGACTTAAGAAACCTTTTAATGCCCAAATAGGGAAATAAAGTTGTGAGCTTGCTTTTGTCCTTTGTGAAAGAGGGCTTTTTTTTTTTTTTTTTTTTAAACCTGTAGTCCGTGCATGAATTTCTGGTATTGGTGGGGTTGGGTCGGGGTGTTGCCTGTGAACCTCTTGAAATTGTGTGTGTGTGTGCGCACACATGAATATATGTGGTTTTGGTGAACATATGGAGTATTTTGCAGATCTCTGATTCATGACCTACAAAAATTTGAAAACTACTGCCTTAGAGCTTCATTTTTTCTTTATGTTTGCATTTTGAGGTCTGACAGAATTAGAGGTTTAGGATATTTTAATCTTGGATGTACATGTTGATAATCTCGGAACCCCCAAATCACTTTGACACTTTAGTTCTATCAGTGAAAGTTCATGTATAATAATAATATTAATAATACCACCCCGTGCCCTGTAGTCTTTGCTGTCCTGTACTTGGAACACTCTTTCTTCCAGATGTCTGGAGCTGCATCCTTCAGGACTTAGTTAATGGCAAGTCTTCCAAGAAGTCTTCTCTGATCACCCAGGCTAAAGTAATTTGTCCCCATTATTCTCTCTTACAATACCTTATCCTTTAGAGTTAAGGTGACATAGCATTTATAGTCCGACTTGGGACATTTTTGAGAGTAAAGCAGAGTGCTTTTGTTTTACACTGGGACAAGTATAGAGCAGTGTGGCCTGGGCAAATTGGAACTTAAGGTTACCCTATTCGTAGCTTTTTTTTTTTTTTTAAAGATTTTATTTATTTATTCGACAGAGAGATAGAGACAGCCAGCGAGAGAGGGAACACAAGCAGGGGGAGTGGGAGAGGAAGAAGCAGGCTCACAGCAGAAGAGCCCGATGTGGGGCTCGATCCCATCACGCTGGGATCACGCCCTGAGCTGAAGGCAGACGCTCAACCGCTGTGCCACCCAGACGCCCCTATTCGTAGCCTTTTTATAAGTATAATTGTGTATCCTTTATTTACTTTTCTATCTCACCAGAGTTTGTTCCGTGAGTATGGGAACCATACCTGTTTTGTTCATGGCTGAGTATACAGAGCCTTGCACAGAATAAGTGCTTCATATTTTTTGAATGAATAATAGACCTTTGATTAAGTCTCTTGAATTAGTGTGGTGGAAGTTTTTCCCTCTGGAGGAGTCTCGTAATAACGTATATTCTCTTACCTCTCTTGCGAATGTGGTATGTTGGCTACAATTCAGCAAAGCAGGGAAACACTCAGACAGCTGAAACAATAGAGGGGAGCTGAGGCTGGCAGAATATAGTTGCCTCCGATCTGGAGCTCCCTTCTTTCCAGATAGCAGGGAAATGTCACTTGTTTTTTAGTGATGGCTGAAGACCGATTCGGAGGGGTCTTGGGTTTCATATTAAAGGCTGTTGCGTATAGAATGTCCCATTCTTAGAAATCTGTAGACTTTTCAAACCTGGGCTTAGGTACCTCCTACTAGAATGCAGGAGATCTTTGAGTAGTTGTCTTTTTTTTTTTTTTTTTTGGCTGAAGAGATTTTTAAAGATTCAAGTGAAATAGTTTATTCCTGTTGAAGAGAAAATAGTTACTTTTAGTGTTTATAAGGTATGAGAAGTTTGTTACTAAATAACTGGATCTTTAATGAGTAGTAGAGGAAAGATTATCTGAAAGAGGGTGATTTTTCTCACATGTGAAGGACTAAGTTTCTGTTCTTGGGACCAATATGTGCCATCATTTAGCTGAGAAGGCTTGGAGTATTACGGGTGGGATTGTTAAGTGGGAGCTGTTAACAGGTAATTTTCCTGTGTTTGACCTCAAATAGAAATAGTTCTTAGTTATTGAGTTTGCAGCTTACCTTTGTCTTTAGGGTTTAGCTGGTCAGCTTTAGTTTATTAGTATTGTTGTAAACTAGTTGTTTATTCTTTCAAGAAAGTAGCAGAAATCAATACGTTAGGGAAGACCGGAAATTTTTACTTTTCTTATTTTGTGGCCTGCTTGCCAAGTCTTGAAAAAGGTTTGCTGGGAAGAGGAGTCAGAAACTCAAAACTAAAATTAGGTTGGAGGGCTATCTTTGGACTTCATTTATTCACTCTTTCATTTGTACGTGTGTTTAGGAGTAAGCTGTATTGGCTTTCCCATTGTTTGAGGATGCTTTGTGAGTCCTCCCTGGATTCGGTTAGACTTAGAAGAGCCTGCTGACTGTTAGTGAAAACTTAAATCTGGGCGGCTGTTCACATATTGCTTGAATGAGCGGGAAAGTTCACGCCATTGAAGAGCATGGACTTGGGGTCTGTTTTAAGATGGAGGATTATTTCAGCATGTTAGAGGGGAACGAAAATGCTCGGAGGTCCCTGGAAGAAAACTGCTGCTGCTCACAGTTTTGGGGGGCATCACCTGTGTGCTCCACTTCCAGTAGGAAGATACCATCACGTGTTGGCTCATGTTGCTGATATAGTAAGTGCTTTGTTTAATTCATCCTGTTGATATAAATTGGATATTTGTTTACTCTGACGCAGCAGGAAATGGAAGAGAAGGACTTACTTAATTCCAGCCCAATTAGAGAAGGTACGAACTAGCAGTTCTTAGAGATGAGCCTCTTTGCTTTCCGTTGACAGTTCCCTGCAGGCTAAGAAGTCCTGTGTCTGTCCACAGCTGTGGGATGTGAGAGGCAGCTTGGAAGAGGACAGTGGGGTTGGTGAAGGTAGAAGTTATGAGTATCATGTGGTTGTCTCCACAGTACCATTGTATCCTGTTTAAGTGTTCTGAATTTCCTGACTCTAAGACAGAAGCATTTCAATAAAAGTACAAAAGCGCATCAAAACCAGTCATAAGTGAGGTTCAGGTTACTCACCCTGTGGCTTATTAGTTTATTCTGTCATGAGGAGGGTTTAAATATTGCTTTAGGACGAGAAGAACCCTAGGGTCCACGTGGCAGAATGAAGTATGGTGTTTCTTAACAAGTTCCTTTGAACTGACTCTGCATCTGGTTCTCTGGGGATAGGGATTACCTGTGGGTTAGTAGTGTTCTCAGGAGATGATTTGGGACATGTCAACATTAACAAGGTTTTCTCTTGTGTAGCATTATAAAACATTTCCTGAATTCTATTTTGTGCAAGGTGTTGTGGTAAGCTCTGCTGGGGACCACATTTTGCATTTGTCTTGTGCTTTACAGTTTACAAAGAGCTTTGACACCTCTCATTCCATTCTCGAAATCACACCAGGTGATCTTTAGAGTGTATTCTTTTCCTTTTTATTTAACAGATGAGAAGACAGTCTTATTAGTTTAAGTGACTTGTTCTAGGTTATATGGCTGGTAGTGTGGGAACTAATGTTTTTATGTGCCACTCTGAACTAACAATTGGTAGACATCTCATTTAATTCTAACCACAGTTCTTACGGTGTGGCTACCATCAGTATCTCATAGAAGAGTAAACTGAGGCTCAGAGAGAATGAGTCACTAGCTCAAGATCGTGCAACTACTAAGTAATTAGAGCTGGGATTTGAACTCAGGTCTGATATTTTGACTGCAAAGTCTCATGTTAATAATGTTTCTACATAGAGAAATCTCTGTATTGTGTGGTCAGGAGCATTGTGGTCTGGTAGAAAAAGCAGGAACCAAGTGGGTAAGTCTTTAAAGTCACTTGTTTGCCTCTTAAACTTACTAAGCATCAGTTTCCTCACTGTAAAAACGGGATAATGTTAGTACCTATCTCATAGAGTTGCTATGGGGATTAGGTCAGTTGAGTAGAATTGGCAGATGTTAGTTCTGTTCTTCTGTATTAGCTATGTGTAGCCAACTGATGTTCCTTGAATAGGCATAGGGACAAGACGGGGGGAAGGGGACATTATGACTGAGGGAAGGCAGCCAAGAACATGAATGCTATTACTATGTCAGTCTTTCCTGGCTTTGGATTGACATTCGTTCAGTTATCCATACTTGCCAACCCAAGATCGGGGAAGATCAGAATTGTATTGAATATCATTGATATGTAATAGAGTTAAATGTTTTAAAGAGATCTCTTCTTGCTGACCACAATTCACTTGAACTTCGAGAGCAGTGTTATTAGGTGGTGTAGTTAAGTGAACACTTGGCTGAGTACTGGAGTTTAGAGTGAGCAGTCACAGAACCTAAGAGGCTCTGCTTTCAACCTCTGAGACCCTTAGGGAAGAACTCATGGACACAGCCAAGGCAAGTGTATGTATTTGTTTAGATAAATGCATCAGTGCAGTGAATGAGATGTAAGTCGTTTTCTCACTTGGCTGAGTCGGAGAAGACTTTCTCAAGAAGGTATTTGTGTGTTGGGTGGGGGGAGGCAGGAAAAGTGACAAAGCACAGAAAATTGAAATCCACAGATACGGCATCCACCTCCCTTACCAAACCACTGACTAATTTGTCGGCCTGTGTTTACCCATTTAGATCTTACTAACAAGCAGTGAGTTATCAAATGCAACCAGGAAGAAGAGATTCAAAAGGCTTATCATTAGCCGCTGGTAATGAAGAAGGAGTTAGCTGCCTTTGGGTAAAAAGGGTATTTGGAGATGGGGTGGAGTGGTGGGGGGGCGGTTCTGGTAAGGCTGAGAAAACAGAAGGGTCACAGGGTTCACTTTAAAAAAAGTGTTCACATTTAGGTATGATGTCACATTGAGGGAAGAGCTGACTTTTTGTTTTGAGTTCTCCCAATTTCAAAGCTAACGTTTAGCATAACCATAGACTTTCCAGTGATTTGAGGGTTAATTCTCAAGTACGAGTAAACTCCTGCAGCGGTTAATAGCTGCTGCATTGTGGCATTTGTTCATGGATCTGTCTTGTTAGGTGGGCCATTGACCATATCGTGCCCCTAATGTGTTGAGGTATGGAGTTATCACCAAGTAGAATCAGATGGCCTGGCCACACTATGTTTAGGTTATGTGTATATTGGTAGGAGTTCATATTATGTGTAAATATGAGAAGGGAAGCAACTACTTTTCTAGAGAAAGCAAGACGTTTTTGTCAGATAAAATTTTTCTAGCTTCTAGAAGCTGTATATAACCTATTGGCTCACTTGATTATATTGTCAAGGCTCCAGTACCAGGTTAGAGTCCACCAGTGTTTTGCACCTGGCTGTGAGCAGACACAGCTGTTTCCTTACTAAAGTGTCATGAAGGTATAGGTTGGGGGTGAAAAGGAAGAGCCCATTACTGCCGTGTGACGGGACATGTTAAGTAGCGTGTGGTATCAGATGAAGTTAGCAAGGTTGAATGATTGCCATTTTATTTATTTTTTTAAAAAAGATTTATTTATTTTAGAGGGAGAACACATTGAGGGGGGAGCAGAAGAAGAGGGAGAGAGAATCTCAAGCAGATTCCCACTGAGTGGGGAACCTGACAGAAGGCTCAATCCCAGGACCCTGAGATCATGACTGGAGCCGAAATCAAGAGTCGGTCACTTAACCGACTGAGCCATTCAGGTGCCCCGGTTGACTACCATTTTAAAAATCACTAGCCTTTTGGGGGTGCCTGGGTGGCTCAGTTGGTTAAGTATCTCACTCTTGATCTCGGCTTAGGTCTTTTTTTTTTTTTCTAAGATTTTTTTTTATTTATTAGATGGAGAGAGTGTGAGAGAGAGCACAAGCAGGGGGAGTGGGAGAGGGAGAAGCGGACTCCCCGCAGAGGAGTCTGATGTGGGGCCCGATCCCAGGACTCTGGGATCATGACCCAAGCCGAAGGCAGACGCTTAACTGACTGAGCCACCCAAGCGCCCGTTGGCTTAGGTCTTGATCTCAGTGTTGTGAGTTCAAACCCCACATTGGGCTCCACACTCAGTGGAGAGCGTACTTAAAAAATCACTAGGCTTTTGAAGGATGTCGCGTTCAGTAGCATTCAAACTTTAGGGTCAAACTGACAGAGCCATAGTGGGGGATGCAGTGCTCCCGGCTAGGGCTCATGACGCAGTTCAGGCTATAGTGAGTGCCTGGCAGCCCGCTGATCCTGTGACAACTTCATTAGGTTAAGGGTTTGGTTCCGAAGGGGGCTTTCTTGACATCACGGGGTGTGGAGACAGTTGCTGTCCACCTGAAAAGACATTGCTGTGCCCGAGTTGCTGGTGGAGGTGCGCCGTCTGTGTGTTACTGAAGCCACATCTGTACTCTGACGTGGTGATGACTTAAAGTGAGGACTTTACTGGTGGGTCAGTGGTGGTATTGCTTCCGCTGTTAAAGGGCATTCTAACTGTTTAGTCTTCCTGCTACTCAACAGGCTTACGGGGAAAAGGGTGATGCAGTCAAGTTCTAGCATTGGAATTTTGAGACTAGCTTACGTAAATACCAGAAACTACCCCGGAGAGTCCAGCAAATTGTACCTGAAGTAGAAAATGAAAGGGTCTACACACTATGTCAAAAGCTAACAGTGTGTGTGGTAGAATGTGGGGAGTTTGAAGAACTGGGTTCTTTTAATAGCTGGGCTGGCAATTGTGTGACCGTGTGTTAGTCACTTACTGAAGCTGGGGACTGTCCTGTGAAATTCTAATAGTCGAGGTTTCTTTTTCGTCTTATCCTTTCCTCTCACTCCCCCTCCCTTCCAGGTGCTGGGAATGTTAAGATGATTAAGACTGCCTTTGCCCTCAAGAATCTCATGTTCGTTGGCGGTGGTGAGGGAGAGCGGCGTCTAACTAGTGCTGACAGCATGGTGGCATCAGTGTGAATGGAGGTGTGAGCAAGGTGCTATGGGAGCATAGACCAGGGGCCAGCAAACTTTCTCTGTGAAGGACCAGATAGTAAATATTTTAGGTTTGTAGGATATCCATTCTCTGTCACAACTGTTCAACTTTGCCTTTGTAGCAAAAGCAGCCGTAGATGATATATAAACAAATGGGTGTGGTCTTTCCAGTATAGCCTAACTAAAACAGGTGCTTGGCTGAATTCGGCCCACAGGCTGTCGTTTACCAACCCTTGGCATGCAGTAGTAGACATTTTAAGGAAGGCTTCTCTGTTGTGATAGTGGAGTAGGGTCTTGAAGAATAAGTAATTAGATAAAAGGAAGGAAGTTAAATGGAATCAAGCTAATTTGGAAGGTGCTCAATTTGTCCATCTGCAATTCAGAAGCTTTTGCTCTTTTGTCAGTAAGCTAACCTGGAGGTTATTCGTTCTCGGAGGGAGGGAATGGACTAGTTACGTGCCGATATTGGTGTTAGGTGCTGTACATGCTTACTGAATCCCAACAGTAACCCTTCAGGATGGGCCCCAGACGAATGAACTGAGGCTCTGGAGAGGTTGTGCGTCATGCTTGGATTCATGCTGCTAGTGTGTGGTAGTCAAGAGTTTGAGCCAGAATGTCTCTTTGAGGCAGTAAGGCGATGTGTGGCTCTTCTATTTTACTTTGTTTTCTCTCTTTTCAGAGCCCAGGAAACAACAGGGCATGGCTCGTTCACTATCACTGAATAAAATTAATTTTTTTTTTTTTTAAGAGAGAGAGAGAACAGTGCACAGGCTGCTTAGCAGGGGAGGGAGGGTGGGAGGGTGGGGTAGGAGGAAGGGGGGATGAGGGTGGGAGGGGCAGAAGGAGGGAGAGAGAATCTCAAGCAGGCTCCATGCCCATCGCAGAGCCTGAAGCAGGCCCAGTCTCTCCGCCCTGAAATCCTGACCTGAGCCAAAATCAAGAGTGGGATGCTTACTCAACTGAGCCACTGAGGCGCCCCCAAATCAACTCTTTATATTCCGTAGGTAGTGCCCCCGTTTGGGCACATAAAGTTAGACATTTCCAACTTACTATTTTAGTTCTATTTTGGAAGATGTTCTGTTTAGGGCTTGTAACTTCTCTCGCAGCTCTTATAGAAACCAGAAAGGAGAGAGCACTGCGCTCATTGGCTAAAGGAAGGTTGGATTGTATGAATTTTTCTGAAGTGACCCCCAAGCCACTTCTGTGCTAACAATAATGATGTAATAATGTTAACAACTATTATTTGTACAGTGCTTTACAGCCCGCCTAGTGTTTTCACCTGGGTTATCTCCCTTAATCCTCATGGCCGTGTGTGAGCTGGCTCATTTGAGCGGACATGCTCAGTTAGTTGAGGTCCGAGTGCAGCTCTGTCTCAGCCAGTTTTCTCTCTGGAAGGGCCATGTGGAGGTTCCGCAGCAGTACTGGTTTCAGGGTCTGTGGAGTAGGAAATTACTCATTTAGTGTCCTGGAAGTTTAGTTTTCTCTTGTCCTTATGAATTGTGTTTGGTGACATAATTACAAATAGCTAACAAACCACTGACTTAAAGCTAGCTTTTGTTTCAAATCAGGTGAGAGAAAAACCTTTGCTTTTGTGGACTGGCTATGACTTGAGGCTGGTCTGTATTGTACAGTAGCAATATGTTGTATTAACAAGTATTGTGTTGCTATGGCCCCCTGGATTTGCAGGGTGTTTTTCATCTTGGCTCAAAGCACTCAGTATATCTTTTTTCTTTTTTTAGGATTGATTTATTTTAGAGAGGGAGCACAAGCCGGGGGAGGGGCAGAGAGAGAATCCTCAAGTCCATTCCTCGCTGAGTGCAGAGCTCTATCCTACAACTCATGAGATCACAACCTGAGACCAAACCAAGAGTTGGAGGTTCAAATGACTGAGCCACCCAGGCTCCCCAGCACTCAACATATCTTAACATTCAAGTGCAGGGGACTTGCTTGACTTAGTTTCCCTAGTCTTGGCCCAGTCAGAAAATGATGGATCCGCGGGGCTCCTGGCTGGCTCAGTCAATAGAGCATGGGACTCTTGATTTCGGGGTTGTGAGCTTGAGCCCCACATTGGGTATAGAGATTACTTAAATAGATAAGTATTTTTTAAAAAATAGGAAGAAAATGATGGGTCCAGGGAATACTTACCATTATTGGCCTGAAATGCTTTCTAACACAAGATTTGTTTTCTGAAAAGCATTCCTGTGATTTACCTTTAACAAAAGAAATAAGGATGTCCTTGAGGTTCAGGGTGAGACTGGGGCCCTTTTCAGAGAAGAGAGGTTCTTCACTAGAAGGCAGACAGCTGTGTTCTGCACTGGGGGCATTGGTGGAAATGCCAGAATGCTCTGACAAAAAGAGAAGATGGCAGCTGAGTTTTAAAATATTTTTCCTTTCTGGAAAAAAAATTTCTTTTCCTTTCTGAAAATATTTTCTTTTGCTTTGCATTCAGATTTATATTTTCAACAATAATTTAGACTTCTCTTAGGTGGAGCTATTTGTAGTACAGGGTTAAGAATGTAAGTTCTGGAGTCAGACTAGCTTCAAATCCAGACTTCCACTTGTGGCTTGGTAAACTTGGGCAAGTTCTTAACAGCTGTGACTTAGTTTCTCCATCTATGAAGTAGGAGGAATTTTAGTCCCTGTTCCACAGGCTTGTATGGATTTTTTTTTTTTTAAAGATTTTATTTATTTGAGAGAGAGAGAGTGAGCACAAGTGGGGCAGAGGGAAGGGCAGAGGGAGAGGGAGCAGCAGACTCCCCATTGGGAGCCCGACATGGAGCTCAACCCCAGGACCCTGAGATCATGACCTGAGCCGAAGGCAGACGCTTAACCAACTGAGCCACCCAGGTGCCCCTGTTGCACAGATTGAACGCTTTAATACATGTAAAGTGTGTAGCTTGGTGCCTAGGATGGAGTAGGCTCTCACTCAACACGTTGGCTCTTAGAATTTTAGTATTCACTACCAGGCCTCTTAGGCTCTACGGTTCCTGTTTGATTCAATGTTTTGATTCATTATTATGTATTCTAAGACACAACGACAAGTGGGGTACTCTATTTTTGGAGTTCCCAACTATCCAGAGTTGTAAAGAGCACTATTTTATTGAAACTGTCAGACAGGAGCTTTCAGCTGCGGAACAGGGAGACTTGGGGATACTGATTTGATAGCTGGAAGAAATATTTCTGAGAGCCCGCTTGTGGCAAGCTAGGAAGGAGAGCCTTCCGAGAGCGCACCCCGGGATGGAAACAGCAGAAACAAGCGCGGGCCCTCGGGATGCCGGTGGTTCTTGGGCGCTGGGTCCGTCATCCCTCGGCCTCCAGCAGGCCTCGCAGACAGTGCCAGCAGGTCCTGGGCGGCAGCTGCGGTGCTTCCTCAGCTCTCTGTGGGGGCAGCTGGTTGGACAGCCCGCGTGCACACCGAAGACAGACTCAGAGCGGCTCGCTGGAGTCAGTAGGTCACATCCAGTGTGTTCCTCTTTGGACTCTGCTTCCCTTGTTGTCTCAGCTGTCACAGCCTGTTAAGTACTTGTGGTAGGAATCCCTCTGGATTCCCCACAGCACCTGTGCCTCCCTGGTCTGGGTGTGTGGGACTGAGATGGCCCAGCTGGTGACTCAGTAACAAGATGAAGTGCATACTGCTTGGATTTTGTCGTCGTGGCTCCTTCCTGTTCTCCATGCTGCTGAGTGTAGGAGGAACGGTGTGTGCATTAATTCACTCACTCAAGGGTGACCCCACAGCAGGCATGACTAGATGCCTTTTAATATTGATGTGCTTTGGTATCAAGTTCTGTACCCTTCTCCGTTGCCCACATCAAGTTGCTATATATAAAATGGCCACGGGAGGAAGCATTGGTTAGTAGACAGGGAATAGCTGTTTTCACTGGGTTTTATACAAAATAAAAGGAGAGGCAGGTAAACCACAGGTTGTCTCGTGCAGTCATTTCAGTTAAGCCACATGCACATTAGTAACAAATATTTGTAGGTTTGTGCTTCTCAGTTTGCCTGAACTCAGTGTGCTTGTAAAATGCTGCCTTTACTATTCTTTGAGATTCTAACCAGTTAGTGCTTCAGTTTTGATGGGAAGACAGGCCAGCAGCTAGCATGTTTGCATTGAAAATAGATGCAGTATGGTGGTAGTCATTGAATTTAAAACATTGCAGTCCTGGTAGTCCTCCCAAGCTTAAAAGGCACACCCTACACTTCTGCTGAGGGCAGCTTTTATTGGTTCCCTGTAGTGGTTTGACAATAACTGTAAACTTATTATCTTGGAATAACTGGACCATTTATATGTATGCATGAGTTTACAAAAGCGTGATGTGGGGGAATTTTAATCTGTGTAACTGCTAACTTGAGGGTAGAGTGATAGTCATTTGCTTTACAAAAGGAGGCTTATCTACGTTTTTCATGAGTTTTCAGGAACATGCCCCAAAAGAGAAGGTAATCTTTCCCCTAATTTTGAGAGAAGACTTCTAGAATCCTTTTGTGAGAGTAACCTTCCTTGTGCCTTTCTGATAGGCTCCTCTGTGGGAGAAATTTACCCTTTTGTACAAGTTCCTGGTGAAAGCAGATCTGTGTAGCTGAATATCAGATTTAAACATTTTTCAGATTGCCATGAAAATACAACTCATAAACTGAGAGCTGGAGGTTTCAAGGTTTGCACTGCGTCCAGATCCCCGAAAGCACAATTGCAGGTACAGGTAGAGTAATTGAGGATATCGGGGCAAATTGAAATACAATCAGTTTACTCTGTCTGATTTCTGTTGACTTTTCTAAGGCCCTTTTGTTTGTTTGGTTTTTTGGTAAAGATTTTATTTATATATGTATTTGAGAGAGAGAGAGAGGGCAGTGAAGGGCAGGGAGGGGGACAAGCAGACTTCGCACTGAGCGCGGAGCCTGGCACAGGGCTCGATCTCATGACCCTGAGATCACAACCTGAGCCAAAACCAAGAATTGAAACCAAGAGTCAGAAGCTTAACCAACTGAGCCACCCAGGTGCCCCTTTAAGGCACTTTATCATTTAGCATTTGGGACCTGTTTGCACTATGAGTTGAAATGGAGAATCATCTAGTCTATTCTTTGCTTTCAGAGCCTTTAGAGGAGATTGTACAACTGATATTTTGGGGGGGCTAGAAGTGGATTTTGAAATCCTTGTTCTCTAACTGTTGTGTTACTGTTACTTAGGCTGTCCAAAGGAATCAGTTCTGGCTGAGATCTATATGCATTTTATTCTGCCTCTGGCAAATACTGAAAAGTGACTCCTCTCCCAGCCTTTTTTCCTCTTCTTCCAGCTTAAATTGGTCAGTTCCGTTCTTAAACATTCTGCATAGGTGCCTGGTTTCCTTGAGCCAATTCCTCTCTTATTGTGTGATTTTACATTTTTAATCTTTTTTTTTTTTAAAGATTTTATTTATTTATTTGACAGAGACAGAGACAGCCAGCGAGAGAGGGAACACAAGCAGGGGGAGTGGGAGAGGAAGAAGCAGGCTCATAGCGGAGGAGCCTGATGTGGGGCTCGATCCCATAACGCCGGGATCACGCCCTGAGCCGAAGGCAGACGCTTAACCGCTGTGCCAGCCAGGCGCCCCTACATTTTTAATCTTCTGTCTAGGTGACGAGGATATTTTACTGTGGGTATCCCATGTTATCTAGTCAACACAAGCTTTGTAGACTCAGCTTTGTCTTACCCAACACCGGGAGATGTTTTTGGTTTTCAGGAATAAACACTTTTTTAAAGATTTTTCTTTCTTTCTTTGAGAGAGACACACAGAGCGAGCGATAGAGAACATGGGGGGGAGGGGCAGAGGGAGAGGGAGAAGCAGGCTCCCCGCTGAGCAGAGAGCCCAACACGGGGCTCAATCCCTGGACCCTGGAATCATGACCTGAGCCGAAGGCAGCCTCTTAACCGACTGAGCCACTCAGGTGCCCCTCTGGGATAAACATTTTTAAAAAGACCTCCAAGTGAGACCTTCATGCCTGTTCATGGAGTAAGGTAAACATCTGCCTGGTCACTTGGGTGCCGCAGGAGCCCTGCAAGAATGTGCTTAATCCAGGGGAGCTCTGTTGCCCCCTGGTTTTTCCTCCTTTCCTCGGAGACTTCAGATTTTCTATAGGGTTGTTTGGAAAGTGACACTGAAGGAAACTCCTTGTTATCAGGGTTTTCTCGGTGACTAAGTTTTGCTTTTTGCTGCTTAAAATACACCACCAGCGGTTCTCTTTCCATAGAAACTGAGTGCTTTCTTGCTGCAGTTGGGATTGCTGAGGCTCAGGGGAATACTGTCAGCCCTGTGCGTTTATTTCTCTGTGGAGTTCTAGCCTGGTGGGGCCAGAATGGCAGGACCAGGCTTGAAAGATTTTTTTATTTAGTGCTGCTGTATTTGTCTTTCTCCATGTACTGGGGACCATGTGAAAAAGGAGCTAGGGCTTCAAATCACTGCGAAGTTCTGGCCTTTCTTTCCTCTTTCCCCTAGGGACCCTGAAAGGACAGTGTGCATGACCTCTCTCTTCTGTGTTCACACCCCTCGCCCCTCAGATGATCTTTGAAACTCAGAGGCACGACTCCCCATAACCCAACTGAAGGTCTCCTTTTCTCTTCTTCATAGTCAAACCCACACCTTAATAAAGTGCTTCATTTTGCTAAGAGACGCTTTGCCCTAAACTATATTTGGTCTATGGTTTGAAGGGTCACTGTTAAAGTGGAATAGAAATGTTTAAGAATTCCCAATATCTAGGTACTTTGGGGATGTGTGTGAGGTATGATCTCCCGATTTTAAGGAGCTGGTGTTTGGGGACAAATTATGCGTTCTCGTGTGTGTCTGTGCGTATGTGTTCAGTGTACCAGCTGCAGCATCAGTATACGAAGCTGTTCGTGGTCGTGGGCCTGAAAAGTCTCCAAATCATTTGTTTGGTTTTCAGGTGCGTTTTCTGCCTTTCATTTTAACCATCTTGTCCAGCATATTTGTTTTGCTTTACACTTAAACAAATTTGTACTTCTGGAGTCTCCAGCAGCCAGTACTGTAGGGCGGGGACTAAGTGTATTAGAGGGGCGGTAGGGGTTGACAGGGCAACCCACCCCTGTTGGGGGGATTTACTAGGTTTTAGTAGACTATAGTAGTCTCCCCTTACTTGCAGGGCGTGCGGTCCAAGACCCTGGAGGATGCCTGAAACCATGAATAGTACTGAGCTCTATATATACTAGTTTTTTTTTCTGTGCATACGTAACTATGACAAACTTTAACTTGTAATTACTCACAGTAAAGATTAACAGCAATAACTATTAATAACAGAAAAATTATAACAATATGCTGTAATAACAGTTACGTGAATATGATCTCTCTCTCTCTTTCTCAAAATACCTCATTGTATTGTTCTTACTCACCCTTCCTGTGCTGATGTGACGTGATACGATGCCTACGTGAGGAGATGAAATGAGGTGAACGATGCAGGCACTGATGTAGCCTTAGGTTACATGGACCTGACCTGATGATCTGTCAGGGGGAGGAGCATCTGTTTCCAGGCCAGGGTTGACCTGGATAAGGGGGGGGGGGCACTACTGTACTATATTTTATTAGAATTTCTTTTGATCAGTTCGCGAATGTTCCGCTAGAAGGCAGGTGAGGAACAAACGTAGGGTAGAATGCAGACCATTGCATTTCTAAAGAGCAGGGTCGCAGTAGCTCAGGTTGAAGGTGGACGTTATCCACGGGTTGGGTTTACTTGAGTTTTGGCTTCCCGTGTGAGCACAGATAGTGGTACCAGAAAGATAGTCTTCGGAATTCAAGTTCTGGTCTCTGAGGGTGTCGTAGACAATTTCTAAACCTGAGACTAGCAGTGACTGATAAAAATTCTTAATTTTCTCCTTTCATAGATGTGTGCGTTATCTTTTTTTTTGACCATCACTTCCCAGTCCTACTGTGTAACCTCGCCCTGCTTTATTTCCTAACGAGCTCCTTAGCACTGTCTGAAGTTATTTTATGTTTTTGTTTGTCATCTCTGTCCAGTCCCTGCTGCAGTGCCATATCTCTGGCTCAGCACAGTGCATGCGTAGTACCTGGTGGGCACTCAGTAAGTACTGGATGGAAGGAGTGTTTGCCACCGTAGCAGTAACTACTCGGGCATCCCGGGTGTGTGTGTGTTTCACTTTTGGACTCTGAGAAAACTGAATCTACCAAACCAGTCTTTTCTAGCCTCCTTTCCTCAACAGGTCCTGACTGTTGGGAAGAATGAAGGTGAATGCTTTTCTGAGTCTCTTTCTTCTCCCCCACCCTAGCTTGCCAGCAAAGCACGGACAGAGAAGGAGGAGAAGCTGAGCCAGGCCTATGCAATCAGCGCTGGTGTTTCCCTAGAGGGCCAGCAGCTCTTCCAGACCATACACAAGACGTGAGTCGGGGGGAGCATAGGGGTCTCTTGTCCCGGGGGCGATGCTGCCTGGTTGTGCTGTGTTTTTGCCAGCTTTCGGGTAGTTGTGTTCCTGAAAGTCAGCAGAGTTGCTGGTTAGTGTGTCGGCAGCACCTCGGTGTCCAGGGATGTGGGTGTCTGTTGCCTTTCCCGTACAGGAGAATGGTGTAATCGTGGACAAGTTGTCTTCTCTGGCCTTCCGTTTCTTCATGTGTAAAACTTGGTTTGGGATTAGATTATCCTAAAGATCCCTTTCGGAACTCGTGTTCAATAATTTAGAGCTCGTGGTTTCTTTCTCTTTCATTATTTTGATCTTGTACCTTTCTCCAGAAGCTGATGCGGTTTTATTAGGGGAAAGTTACGTGTGTCTCTGTCTCTTTCTAATTAATTGTACACTGAGATGTATATAGGGAGTTAGGGAGAGCAGAAGGCCACCTTATTACCACCTCCTAAAAGACATTTTGTCACAGCAGAAGTCATTTGACTCTCCACTAGCTTCCCTCGCTGCTGAAAAACGGACACATTTGACACCGCCCCTCCCCCTGCTGTTACCCTATTTAACCACCTGGGTCTGGCGCACAGATGGCACCTGGCATCAGAGCTGTCTGAGGCCGTGGTGTGAGGATCTGAACACTCACAGGTGTGTGGGGGAGCTCTGAGGAATATCAGCTGCCCTGCGTTTCCCCAAGTGTGAGCTAGAATGGGTTTTCCCAGTCTGGCAAGTGCCCAGCTGTCTGATCATTGAGAGGGGCCAGTGTGAGGAGCAGTTTCCATTTCGGGAGGTGGGAGGCAGAGTGCAGATCACAGTAAGATGGGGAGTTTCTTTTCCTGTCTTTCTAAAGGTGCTGTTTCCCCCTAGGTCAGAGGTTGGCAGCCTCCAGCCAGATCAGCTCATTTGTTATGTGTCCTCTGTGGCTGCTTCTGTAGTAGTTACAGCAGCAGAGTTCAGTAGTTGTGACAGAAATTGTGTGGCCCTCACAGCCTCAAATACTTGCTGTCTGACTCTGTAGAAAAAGTTTGCCAACCCCTGCCCTAGGCTGTTACTTAAGTTGAATCTAGTGGCCTGAGCCTAGCTGTTTATTTCAATTCAATTTGGATTGAAGTTCGGAGGCTGCCACCAAGTTTTCTAGGGTTTTCCAGGCCCCTAATGCTGCCGAGTAACTCTTCTGGGCTCTCCTTAGAATGAATGTGCATCGTGTCATTGCTTTTGCTAGCCAGTGGTGCCCAGGAAATGTTTCTTGGCTACTGCACCCTATGGGCTGCTGGCATCTAGTTATTGGCTGAGCTGTGAGCTGAGAAGTGGGGGTCAGTTTTCTGGAGTTATTTATTCATCATACAGGAGGTGTGGGATGCCTGCAAGAGGCAACTTTCACCTGCTCTCTTCTCCTTCCAGCATTAAAGACTGTAAATGGCAAGAAAAAAACATCGTAGTCATGGAAGAAGTTGTTATTACACCCCCATATCAAGTGGAAAACTGTAAAGGCAAAGAGGGGAGTGCACTGAGCCATGTACGCAAAATAGTAAGTAAAGGAGCCGTGAACCTTTAGAGAGAGGATGATTCCTTGGCCTTCACCCCTCCAGCCTCAGGGCAGACCTTGCGCTGCTGCAATCCCTGCCTGCTCCGACCTGCCAGCCTGAGAGCAGTCCTGCCTAGCCCCCCGCCCCCTGCGCTGCGGTGCTCTGCAGCTGTGGCTTGGCCACTTCTGCGGGGACGGAACCCACTGGGCAGTGTGCAGTAAAGTGGGTGGTCAGCCCCATGTCCTTGGCAGTGTGGCTTTTTGGAATTAGCCAAACCATCCCATGGTACTGCGCCTGAACAGTTCCTCTCATCCCAGGCTGGGTTCTTCTCAGGAGGGGCTGGTTGGTGTAAATCAGTCGCCTTTGGCGTCTCTGACCCTGCGTATGTCATGTGACCGTCTCGATTGAGTTGAGGCATTTGTAAAAACACTCTGAGCATTGAGAGACCAACACTGTGGATGTAAAAAATCTAATACTGTTAATTCCCCATCAGCTTTTCATTCTGCACTTTCGTGAAGAGGGGAGAGGGAGTTTGGGTCAAAATAATCTCCTTTCATGCTGTGTTTTAGCTTAACGGTTCACTTTCTGTTAGACAGTCTTAGCTGAAGCTGCAGCACGGGCGTTCAAACAAGAGGCCCCTGCCTACCTTGGGCCAGGAAGGCCCGCAGATCGCGAGGGCGGAGGTGCCTGAATAGTCCCTGAGCTGCACAGCCAGGATGGGCCGTGGAGGCCTGGAGTGAACTGTTTGGGAGGCCTTGGTGCCCATCTCCTGTTCTGACCTAGGCTGAACTGGTCTCTTTCAGGTTGAAAAACATTTTAGAGACGTGGAAAGCCAAAAGATACTGCAGCGTTCACAAGCCCAGCAACCACAGAAGGAGGCTGCCCTGTCATCCTGAGTCCACACACACGGAGGACTCTTCCAGCATCCAGCCAACGAGGCGATGGTGGTGGCTTCGGCGGAGGCAGGCCGGGGGAGGGAAGGGATCCTATATTTCCTGTTGGCTCTTGTTAACAAAGGGTCAGCATTTCCAAATCTTAGACTTGAACAAACAAAACACCCAACAAAAAAGAGCAAGAGAATAATTTAAAAGTTGAATCATTACTTGACTAACAGGCTTTGGTCCACCATGTCCTTTTCACAGCCCCCTTCTGGAACAGTCACCTTGTTAATTTTATTTTTGAAAATTACTTTCCTGCTCTGCCCTTTCACCTCTGACTTTCCTAGTCTGTCCCTGCCATTCTGTTTTTATAAGTGGCTACACTTGCCTTCTGAGTGATCGAAAGAAACTTTTACATCTTCTCTTCCAAAATAAAAGTAACAAGCTGACTGTGATACTTAAGTTGAGACTAGAGCAGCAGAGAGAGGTCTCACTTTAAATTTGTCTTTTTTTTCTTTCTTTTTTTTTTTCTTTTTTTGCACAGGGCATGGCTTGAATTAGTTTTATTTTTCTTAACTTTAAATATATATATGAAAATATATATTAAAATGTTCTCTAAATATTTTCTGCTTCTTGCAGGTCTCTTTTTACTAGATCATGGCCGCTCTTCCCACCTCATCCCTTCGAAAATAAAAACGTATTACCCTCCCCACCACCTATAGCCAGGCAACTAACTTGACTTGGTTCACAGCAAGAATCTTCTGCAGCACTTTCTAGAGCCAGTGTTTGCAGGTGGGATTCGGCTGTGAGGGTTCCTGATGGCTTTTTAGTCTTTTACCGTGTGTGTGTACCAGTCTCACATTGGGCCAGAACCTCAGGATTCTCCCTCTGCCTTTTGTCTTACTTCATGGTACTAGAAGAACTTCCTCACCACACTCCCGTCTCCTAGATGGGAGAGTCCGCTGCCCTGTCTCCTGTGCCCTCTGCAGGAAGGACTCTTTTGCATGGCACGTCTCAGCTCCTCCTCGAAGGATGATTTTCTTCCATAAGAAACCTGGAGCCCACCTCTCCCGGTCTCTCGAAGTCTGTATCCAGAGCCACTAGCCCAGGAGAAAGCTTGGGTGACCTGTAGTTTCTCTTCTCCCACCAACCTCCTGCTTTTATGCCCTTCCCCACCCCCCTTAAATTTTACAAGCTTATGATAGTTTGTATGTGCTCAGCCAATGGGCAGAAAACCTGGAGAGAACTTCTGGACTTTAGCCCACCAGTTTGTCTGGTTTGACTAACCTGCTGAGCGCGAAAACTGGCTCGCGGTGCCCTTGTGCCTTCAGGGCAGTCCCGTGGGGCAGAGCGCGCCACCAGCTGAATATCAGGCACCTAGTGGGAAGTGGGTGATGCTCATGTGACTGGCTAGAGCTTTGGGGGTGGGGTGGGGGTTAACTACTATCTTTTTGGCCATGATCTCTTTCCCCTTCCTTTTTTTTTTTAATTAAATAAATGGATCAAAATTAAATAATTCAAGCCCTGCCTTCAAAATGAAATTTTTTTTTTTTTTAGTATTGTTTTAGCAAAAACAATAAAACCCAAATTTTTTTAACCATCACTCATGTCTCAGGTTTGTACATGCTTTAGAGACCCCGGGGGGGGGGGTAAGGGGGGGAGTGTCTGGGTAATCTTTCCCTTTAGATTCTGTGCTTCTGTACTCTTTACCCTCTCTCCTTCCACCCCCTGGAGCTCACCCAGAGATACAGTGCAAAGTGTATAATTTAAGAAGGGTTTCCAGGGTTGGGAGGTGTGTGTGAGTGGGGTAGGAGCACAGAGGGGTGGGCATGTACATGAGGCTGTTTATTATGGGCTGTTTGGAAGAAAAGAGAAGACTGAGAAGTGTACTTTCATCTGCCATTGGCCAGAGCTAGATTTAAAGTACCAGGCCTTTGATCTAGTCTGCACGGAAGTGTAAGCTTCTGGAAAAGATGAAAGAGAGAGACAGAAGAGAGACCTTAAGCTCTAGAAACCCTAAGAGATGCCGTTAAAGGAGTGAATGTGGTCAATGGAAAAGCGAAGCCTGGGAGGAAGCTCTGTGTCATGCACCCACACCATCGCTGCCTCCTCGTTCGTCTTTAGGTCTGTGAATGGAAGACCGTGGGTACCAACTACTTCTGGTAGGGAGTACTTTTGACTCTAGTTTTAGTTTATGAAATGATGTGGGGGAACTTGAAACCCTTCAAGAGGTGGAGTTAGGACGGTGTGAAAGGCAGTGAGGTAAAGAAAGAGCAAGGGCTTTGGAGGCATAAATAGTTGGGCTTAAATCCCTACACCTCCCTTTCCTCATGTTGAGATTGTGGGTAAGTCATTTCACCAGTCTGAGTGGTCAGCATGGAGCTCATCCCCGTCCCCTAGAGTTGGTGTGGAAGGCTAAGGATCTTGAAAATGCTTGATGCCTAGAAGGTGCTCTGTAAGTGTGAGCTTGGTCCCGGGATGGTTGAGTCGGGAGGAGATTGGATCAGGTGATCGTCAGAGGCTCCGGTTTTGTTTCAGAAGTCTGTCTTTAGATGGCGTTTTCAATGAGGCTGATGACGTAATGCAGTTGGGCAAGGGTCGGGGGTGTCTCAGTCCTGCCTTCTGTCTCACAGATTTCACCTCTACCTCTACCCTGCAGTCTTGGGAGTTCCTTTGATGATAACATGAAACCCACCCCTTTTACAGAAGGAGAGTGGGTTCCACAGGGCTCAGTGACTTGTCCCGAGAACCACTGCTACCCGTGATGGCAGAGCTGGAGCAAAACCCCAGGCTTCTATCCCCCTGTGGGCCCCTAATGCCGCTCCATGACTTTGCAAACTGATGGCATGTACACTCCTTACTTGTTGCCCGGTGTAGGATGGGACACAGACGGGGGAGAGTGGCAGAAATGGCGCGCTAGATGGGAAGAACACCGAACCGTCGAAGAGTGTGGTGCAGAGGGCTCGCGTCCCTGATGACATGTGTGCAGGTAGCTCTGCAGTGTCTCCCTCGCCCAGGACACACAGACCTCTCCACCCCAGCACCCGATGACCTCCGTCCCCACTGCCGCGTGCCTTTGGGTTTACTGCTGTGGTGAAGATGCAGTCAGTAGGGTAAAGGAGCATTCCCACAAGGAGCCGCTACCGAGTTTGTGCCGTGAAGAGGCCGAGCAGCTTTGAAAATTGCCCGGGCACTGTGGTATTAGGTCAGGGGCTCCAGCCTGGAGCCAGTGATTCAGGGTAAAGGCTCCTTGACGTTTTTGAAGTTAAGAATATGTGTGTTGCAATCTGTTCTTCCACAAGACCTACGAGTTAGCAAAGGAAGATACAGAGAGCTTTCAGTCCTACCCAGGGCTAGAACCTCCTGTCTCGTTGACGTGGGGGACGTGGTGGTGCTAACGCACGAGGCTGGGACCTGCAACATGCAGGTGGCGAGAGTGGCAAGGGCAGGTCTGAGAACTGGAATTGGTCATCAGGGTTGAAGCATGATCGTTGTTTACATGGTGGGCTTGCTTTCTCGTCACTGCTGGGGGCTGCTCATGGCAGAGAATTCTCCTTTGAGAAACTTGAAATCATCAGTGTGTACTGCCTAACCGTAAGGGGTCCGACATAATAGCACCGGGTACCTTACGGGGGAGAAGAGGATGCTGTCGGGCTGCCATCCGCTGGTCATAGACTGCTGCTGGGTAACCACGCTTCAAAACGAGTGTGCTCTTTTTTTTTTTATTAGAAAAGCCTTACATGGCTCATTAGAGAAAGCTAGGAAATAAGGCAAATGTTTTCGCACTCCCACGCCCCATGGCTAACATCTTCATGTCGTCCAGATTGTAAAACATTTCTTCTCTGCACCCCTTGCACTGCTGACAAGGCAGTGTACTTCACAACGTCAGAAGAGACTGGCCAACCAGTTGCGTCATCCCCAGCTCACAAGTGCGCTCTAATCTTAGCATCTTAGAACGGTAGGGGCCAGGTGATCTCTCCGATCACTCCCAGCCCATCCGGCTTTATCTCGTCCGTCTTATCCTGCAATGCCTTGCTTCAGAGCCACCGGCAAAGCCATCCTTGACAAAATGGAAGGCGAGTCCTAGAGTTTTTTTGTATCGCTCATGTCCTGTGGCATGTACGACTCGCATTATAGTTACTTGTTCAGATTTTCCTTGAGCGGTCTCATGGGGAATTTTGAGGCTCCAGGGCAAGGACGATGACGTACTCGCTTTTGTATCACTCCCTAGCACCCAGCTGTTGAGTAGGACTGAAGGTAGAAGTTAGAGAGTCACCAGGCTCATAACTGGATGAGTTGCCTGAGTCAAGATGAAAAGCAATCCAGGACAGAGTGGGATTTGAGGTCAAGCTTGGAAGAGGACAAGGGATCCGTAAAGGACCGGGGAGCTAAAGAGCAAGGTGGGAGCAGCCAGGCTCTCCCTCAGGTTTCTTGGGAGCGTACTTCAGCAGCTGGGACCGACCCTGGTCGGGCTTTGGCCTTCCTGTCCACTTTCCTGTCATTTTCAGTTTTGTTGGAAAGTCTAAAGGGGAACTAAATCTCTTCTGAACTGGTGAAGTGAGGTGAGGGTGAGGCATATTTCTAGTGACTTCTCAACTGACCTCTCCAATTAACTTTTCTGATGCTGACTCCTGCAGTTAGTTTCAGTGGAGGGACTAACAAGTGGTGGCTTCTTTTCGAATCTGACCCCCTTGGTCCTGGTCTCCGTCCTCGTTTCAAGTAGCCGCTCATGCCTACTGTGGGGAGGTACGTGTACTGCTCTGAAGAGAATGTTCTGGGATGGTCTCTTGAGATGTCATGGAAGGTGAAATCTGAACAAGGTGCCAGCCAAGAGTGCTTGGCTAGGGGGAACAGCAGGCGCTAAGCTGAGGGTGCTAAGAGCTTGGGGTGTTCAGTAACTACTAGAAGATAGGTGCTGAAGCCTCGTGAGCAGGAGCGGATCACGCAGGGCCTCGTTGCCGTCGTAGGGACTGGACTCTGTTGTTGGCACGGTGAGGAGCTGTTGGAGGGTCGGAAGCTGTCGAGGGCTTTAGTCTGTCAGGCAGCAAAGGGGGA
Organism: Ursus americanus; assembly: GCF_024610735.1. Classification (NCBI taxonomy): domain Eukaryota; kingdom Metazoa; phylum Chordata; class Mammalia; order Carnivora; family Ursidae; genus Ursus; species Ursus americanus. The sequence goes on from NC_142149.1 coordinate 18,262,993, forward strand.
AACAGACCGCTGCATTCTGAGGCTGTTGTGGTCATCCAGGCGGGACGTGGTGGTGACAGATGGATGACTTCACGACTGACAGGGCTTGCTGATGGAGAAGTTTTGAGGTCGAGGTGGTGAGGGGAAGAGGAACCGAGAGCGGCTTCTGTGTGGATGGCGAACAACGAGAAAGAGGTTTGTGGAAAAATCAAGAGTCACGTTTTGCCTTGTTTGTCTTACCTGTGAAACCCTGAAGAGCAGATGGCAGCTGGGCAGCGAGAGAACAGGCCTGGCGTTCAGCGGGGGGACTGGGCTGGGGCTGGGTGTTCAGGACTCATTACCTCATCGTGCACTCCAGGGGGGTGGGAGACGAGATCCATGGCCGCAGAAGATGTTTCGGCCTCTGATGGGAGGGGCCCCTTCTTCCACTATAAAGAGGAAGTTGCTCACGGTTGCTGGTGAGTTCGTAGATCTGACAGGGAGGTGAGGGTGAAGGAGTAGGGGTCTAGTGGTTCAGTAAACACAGGACAGAAATGCCGTGATTGCTGAGGTCCGTACTCGTGCATTTAGGGTGTAAGCAGATGCACATTGTGTGACTTTGTGGTAACCCACAAAGCTCAGTCGAACGACTGAGGTGCAGATGCAGAAGGTGGAGAGCTGGGTGCGACCAAGGGTGTTCATCGCGTGTGCGCCATGGAGGGAGAAAGGAGTGCGGCTGCGGATATCCGCAAGGGAGTGACTGTAGTAATGAACCTTTCACCCCTGCAGGTGGAGGCTGTCCTCAGATACACTTTGGTTTTTGTTCAGATGAGCCTTTCTGAAAGTGTCCTGCTGTCATCCTTGTGTCCTGGCTATGGGAAGGATAAGCCAGAAGTCAGCATGTGAACAGTGCTCACATAGAGGATGCTTCCAGGGCCAGATGGCCCGGGCAGTAGCAAGCTCAGCACAGATATCCTGACTTAGAATTGCCAGGGATGTCGTGGCTCCTAGGGAATAGTCCAGCCTTCCAGTTTATAATTTTTTTTAAAGAGTTTATTTATTTGACAGAGACAGCGAGAGAGGGAACACAAGGAAGGGGAGTGGGAGAGGGAGAAGCAGGCTTCCCGCCAAGCAGGGAGCCCAATGCAGGGCTCGATCCAAGGACCCTGGGATCATGACCTGAGCCGAAGGCAGATGCTTAACCAGCTGAGCCACCTGGGTGCCCCTGTCTTCCAGTTTAAATATCCTTTCTGCAGCATCCTCGACAGACTGTCTTTACTTGAACACTTTCATTGATGGGGAGCTCACTGCTTTGAGAAACAACATGTGGTCCTGTGCCCTTTTGTCCTCTAAGCAGCAGCTCCTTTCTAGAGCTGTGGCTAGAGCTCAGGTCGCCAGCACGCTAGTCCTTGCTCTTCAGGATGTTTCTTTTCCTCGCAGCCCCTGGGTGAGGGGCACGCAGATGTGACTGGGAGCTCTCTTGTCTTCTCCAGTGAAATGGCTTTTTTCAGCCAACTATTCTAGCCTATTAAGAGCTTTTAAAAAAATCTTGATTCTATAATATAGTAGTTATCCATCCCAATGTTGTATTAATTCTAATTTGTATAAACTATCTTCTGTGTTTTCATTATCCCAAGGAATGTAATGAGAGACTGTATAAAGTTCAGATGTTTATCTATGATAGTCATCTAGTTACCCTATCAAAAAAGGAATTGAAGTTGTTTGAGTATAACTTATTTTTGGTGCGCTCATGCGGGCAGCTGGTGGTCCCTGTGTTCTAGGTAACTGCTCACACAACATGCTCAATGAACCTTTCTGAATTTTGTTAACTGTTGTCACACTTGTCTGACTTTTGAAAATTGGAACTTTTGCTGAGCTCAAGTCTCTGGCAACCTTCAGTTTGTAATATTTTCTCAAAGATTATTATAATTTTAAATTTAAATTTTATTTTTTTAAAAGATCTTATTTAGGGGGCGCCTGGGTGGCTCAGTCGTTGAGAGTCTGCCTTCGGCTCAGGGCGTGATCCTGGTGTTCTGGGATCGAGCCCCACGTCAGGCTCTTCCGCTGGGAGCCTGCTTCTTCCTCTCCCACTCCCCCTGCTTGTGTTCCCTCTCTTGATGGCTGTCTCTCTCTCTCTGTCAAATGAATAAATAAAATCTTAAAAAAAAAAAGATCTTATTTATTAGAGAGAGAGTGAGAGAGAGCTAGATCATGAGCAGGGGGCAGAGGGGGAGGGAGATGTGGGACTCGATGCCAGGACCCTGGGATCACGACCTGAGCTGAAGGCAGATGCTTAACCGACTGAGCCACCCAGGCATCCATTAAACATTATTATAATTTTTAAAAAAGATTTTCTTTTTTTAAGTAATCTCGATACCCAAAGTGGGGCTTGAACTCCCAATCCCAAGATCACGAGTTGCACGTTCCAGGGACTGAGCTGGCCAGGCACCTCTCAAAGATTATTGACAGTGATTTTTCAAAATTTTCACTATAATTTCCTTGAACCAGATCACTTGAACTCATTCAAAGGGGCTCAAATCTGATCAACCAAAGGCTCAGCTTCATATCCTAGGTCGATGGCGGCTCAGCTGCTCTTCCCATTCTGGAGATAATCTGTGCTATTCACCCGTGGGCCTTACCTTCTTTGAGGGGTGTTCGGCTGGCATGTGGGACACTGGCCCAGGCTTTGGGCGCTGTGGGTTACTGCTCAGGAGCATGGCTGGATTCAGACGGGTCTAGGTTAGGTCAGATTTCATCTCTGCCACTGGTTAGCAGTATGACTTGGCAGCCTCTGTATCCTTGCCAAGCGTTTGTTTCCTCTGTAGAATGAGTGTCTCAGTTGAGGATTAAATGAAGCCTTGAGTGAGATGCTTGGCCCTTGGTAACCATCTCTTCCATGTGGCCCTTACAATTCTCTGAAGAGTTTGCTGGGTGGGGCTAGTGAGCACGCCAGGGAACCTAGAAAGAAACTTGTTTAGTTGGCCTCCTAGGGCAAGGCAGAAGTGCTGAGTACAGACACCCTGTCCCCAGACCCCTCTGTTTCAGAAAGCAATGCTGGACACTTCAAAAGCCAGAACGGAGTATTTTGACCTTTGGTCTAGTGAGAACAAGAGAGAGTATTTCCTTCCTTTGTGTCCAGAGAAGACCTAGGTGAATTACAGATGATGGCAGATTTCTCAGGCAGGCAGTATAGAATGAAAGAGAAGATGCCTGGCTCCTTTTTGACTTGTGGATGTGAGGTGTGGTGACTTGAGGCCTCCAAGGGACCTCAGGCTGCCATCCTGACAAGCGATAGACCAGGGTGTGGGGCTCAAAGGGAGAGGGCCATGGTGGGGTGAGGAGTGGTGTTTTTAGAAAGGCAGGGCAGGATCCTGCTCCCCTGGTTATAAGGCCCCAAGGCCTTGGAGATGTCCTCAACCTGTCCTGCCCACCCCACCCCCCATCCCCACCCTCAGCACTATGGCTTCCCTGAGAGCTGACCTCTTTACTGCTTGGGGCAGTGGGCGGCCACGAGGGCAGGTAACTAGAGCTGAGATTCTTTCCACTGCTGTTCCTGGGCTGGGGCTGCACTTGGCAGGTGGTGCCAGGAATACAGGTGAGTGCATTGAACGTCATGGCCTGAGGCCCTGACCTCAGTGGCCAGGTTAGGCCCAGATCTAGTCAAGGCTGTGTCCTCTTGCAGAACAGGGACTCTGCAAATGTTGGCTGGTTGAGTGACCCAGGGAGTGTTTAGGGGCAGGAGAAGGCAGAGTTGCTCCTGGACTGTGTGGGAAATAAGTGGGGATGGGGATAGGGTGGGAGGAAAGAAGGGGTACTGGGGTTTAAAAAGGCCATCTTCCCTGATGGCTTTTCATCCTAGTAGGCATAAGGGAATGAGAGGTGGCTGGGGTAGGGGATCAGAATGCCGGGGTCTCGGGCTTCGACAGCTCTCGCCAGAACCTTGGTAGCAGGTTGAATTATGCGAGATGGAGGGAGGTGTCCATAAGACCATGTTGGGGGACATGGCAAATGGTGAGACCCCTGAATGGTATCTCTTTTTCCTCTCCCTAGCATGCCCACACTTCCCCAGAGTCCTGGGTGGAGGAGTGAGGCACGAGTCTGTGTATCCATGACTGCCTGATGCAGCCTCAGGCCATCGTCATCCCGGCCCCTCATGGGGCCAGGATGGGGCAGGTGTGGCCACTCCTTTCTCACAGTGGCCACGGCCTTACTCGGCACTCTGGCAGCAGTGCGTCCAGCACCCTGCACCTGTCCAACCGCAGGTGGTGTGGTGGACTGTGGGGGCTCCCCCCACTCAGCCCCCCTCCCAAGCTCTGGCAGAGTGGCTCTTGGCCACGATACTCTGAGTTACCTGCTGCATGGCTCCTTCCAGGGCCTGTGGGGACTGTGGGTCTGCTGCTTTCTCCCAGTGTCCTGTGGGATCTGGCCGGTGCAGCCCGGGGGGGGCCTGGGTTTCGTGGAGCCGTTACCTCAGCTACAACCAGCTGGCCCTCCTGCCCCTGGACTCCTTCACCACCCTGGGCTCTATGCTCCTCCTGGATCTCACAACCTGCTTATCTGTGAGATAAGATGCAGCCTGTGGGGCCTGGGGAACCTGGAGCAGTTCGACCTGAGTCCCAACTGGCTGACCGAGCAAGGCACAGCCAGGCTTGGGGCCTCTTCTGTCTACACTGGCTCTTGCCAGCTGGAAACTGCTACGTGTGGCCTGGCCACCATACCAGGCCTAGAGGTCCTCTCTGGCTGGGAATGACACCAGTGAGCTGGAGGCTGAGGCCTCGGCAGCCTTGTTGGCGCTGGGCATCCTCCTCTTGTAGACAACTGGTTGCCACACTTCAGTTTCAAGGTGACTACAGACGTCTGGATGGTGGGCATGTGGCTGCTGCTGGCCAATCACCCCTGGGTGCAAGACTGCGACCTGCAGTGGGCCTTTGGGAAGCTTGGACAACCTGTGGCACTTGTGGGTGGCCAACCTGGGCAACCTGACTTGTCTTGGCCCTCAGCGGTTGGGGGTGGTGCTGAGCAGTGTGGAGGCCTGGCACTGCCTGCCTGAGACAGCTACCATGCGGGGTATCCTGGGCACCGTGCTGGTCACTGTGGCTCTGGTCGTGGCACAGCGCAAGTGCAGGTGGGGCTCTAGAGGAGCTGGGGAGGCAGAGAGCCCGCTGGAGAGGTACGGGCTGCTGCAGAGAGAAGTGGAGGCAGCCGGAGGAGGGAGAGCAGATAGAGATGTAGACGACTAACAGGGCTGTTCTTCAGAAGTCTTTCCAGCCGAGTTGTCACCCTGGGCAGGAATGGGAAGAGTGGTGGTGGTGGGAGGGGAGAGGGGACAAATGGCCGTGTTCCCCTCGCAGGGCCTCTGACCCTCCCACTCACCTATTCTCTGACCTAACAAAATGCCAGCATCTTTCCTAGCCCTAGAAAGGGATTTGGCCCTTAGTACTTAACAACCTTCTGGGGACTAGGGCGAGTAGAAGGCAGAGACTGAAGACCAGAGGGAATTAGGGTGGGATGGGTACCAAGGGGAGCTTCATGAATCCCAGTCTCCTGCCCCTCCCCACAAATGTCCCCGGCCGCTGCCGTTGCGAAAGTCATAAGGATGGTGGGGTGGGGTAGGGGTATTGCTCCTGTGGGCACAACCCAGCCAGGCTCCTACAACTATTTTATGGGCATACGCCGTCCCAATTCAGGTCCTCCTCAGCACCTTAGCTCCTTCCTGAGGGCTGTGCATTCTTGTCACATTTGAACTGGGATTGGGCTGAAGAGATGGAAAGATAAAACCAGTTGAAAGTTTGATTCTGTACTGTGGAAATTCCACAGTACAGATGTGGGATTCCACTGTGCCTGTGGAAAACTTACCTCATGTGGTTGTCACTGGCGCATTGGGGGCAGGTAGACAAAATGGCTTTTCATCCAGGTTTTTTCTCATTCCCTTCATCTGGACATTCCTTTCCCTCACCCCAGCATGCATGTACACAATCCCATTTCCTAGATTTTGCATGGATATATCTATCCCTCCCTCACGTTTCCGTTACGTGCAGGCTTTATCCCAATGACTGTGAAAAATAAGATGTGAGGCGTGTTTTGTGTAGCTTTGGCTGGCTGAGTGGGAATTTTTAATTCACATGAGGCTCCTCTCCCCACGCCAGGGAACTGGAAGCAAACAGACCTGAATTAAATAGCCTGGTGGGCGTGCTTGTAGAGTCTTAACTTTGATATTGGAAGATGAGTTTGTGTGTGGCAGGGTGGTGGGGGGGGGGTGCAGGAAGATGGGCGGGGGTGGCTTTGTGGTCGCAATCCTGGAGTGCCCAGAACTTTAGCCCACTTACTGAACAAATAATTACTGAATACCTACCATGAGTGAGACCGAGTGGCAACATCTTTTGTTCATTTATCTATTTAGCATGTATTTCCTGAATGCATCCTGTACACTAGGCTGTGAGGATATAATAGTATACAGAAACCAGACACTGTCCTTGCCCCCATAAAGCTCGCAGTCTAGGGTTAGTCTGGTTGCTAACAAAGAATCCGGAATACACAATTGCCATTGTGCTGAGGATTTCAAAGGAAGGGTACCTGATGTTATGAAAACATAAAATAGGGGAGCTAAGAATAAAGGAGGCCAATGGAGAAGCTGGGGAGGCCAGGTGGAAGCCTGCTGCAGTTAAACCAACAAATGGCGGTGGTTAGCGGGAGCATTGGAGCTGGAGAGGATGACTGATTTGAGATGTCCCGTGTGTCCACATCAGATCTTGCTCTTCTCTCACGGGACAGAGGGGAGACAGACGGAGACCAAACTTCTCTACAAAAGACTTAGCCAAGAGAACACCTTACTCTGAAATTAAACAGAAGTAGAGAGACTTTGTGTGTGTGTTTACATCATGTATCTACCCCCTACTATGAGCTGGTACCAACACTGCCACATTTAAACCTCTTAACAACGCTGCGAGGTAGCTGTCCTCTCCATTTTACAGATGGGTCTTAGAAAGTGCGGGCCATATGCCCCAAGTCTGTTGGGGTTGGGGTTAGGATTGGAGCCCAGGTTTAGCAGCATCTAAAGACTAGTTCGCCCACGGTTCTGATAACCTGAACCCACTGTTACTTCCTCTAGTCTAGTTTTCAATTTTGTAGCCACGAGGAGGGATCCTTAAGTCCATCAGCAGAGGGAAAGGCTGAGCTCCGCAGCAGGAACACATGCTTCAGTCCGGAACTGAGAGCGAGAGCATTGTTTCCCGTCGGAAGGGAAAAATGCTGCCCTCACCCCCCCTCCCCATCCCGCCCCCCGCCGCTTCGCGAGACCCGGAAGTTGCGTGTCGCATCCCTGCGCCGGCCTCCCTGTCCGGGGTGACGCCGCAGCGGACTGCCCTTCCCCAAGATGGCGTCGAAGATGGGTTCGCGACGGTGGATGCTGCAGCTGATCATGCAGCTGGGTTCGGTGTTGCTCACGCGCTGCCCCTTCTGGGGCTGCTTCAGCCAGCTCATGCTGTACGCTGAGAGGGCCGAGGCGCGCCGGTGAGCGGGCCCACGCGGCCGCCCAGCGCGGTGGGGGGCGTTACGGTCCGTCCCAAGAACGGGGGTGCGGTGAGGTGGGGAAGAAGTTGGGACCCTTGGGCTGGGGAAGCGTTGGGACCTCGGGCTTGTTAGGGGCTGTGGTCTGGGGCAAGGTGGGCATCGAGCGTAGTGCAGGGGTCCTGGCCGTGAGAAGGGCCTCCGGTTTAGGGGGCAGTGGAGCTTGTGGGAACTCAAAGGGGTCTCAAGGCTCTTCTCCCGCTTCATTCTGTCCTCGTTGCTTCTTCCCCTCTCCGGCTCGCAGGAAGCCCGACATCCCAGTGCCCTACTTGTACTTCGACTTGGGGGCGGCCGTGCTGTGCGCCAGCTTCATGTCCTTTGGAGTGAAGCGGCGCTGGTTCGCGCTGGGGGCGGCCCTCCAGCTGGCCATTAGCACCTACGCCGCCTACATCGGGGGCTACGTCCACTACGGGGACTGGCTGAAGGTGAGCACCTCGGCCCAAGACGGGACTTCGCTAGGGGGATGGGGAGCCCGAGGCCAGTACCCAGTGCCCCGGGGCATTTAGGTAATGCATGGTGCTAGCCAGGTGCATAGTGTGAAGCCTGGGAAGGCAGAACCCCCAGGCTTGTGGAGATTATTAGAGACTGCAAGGATGAAAGGACCTTAGAGAGCACACAAGACTGCCTTTCAGGGTGTGAAAACTGAGGTCTGAAGATGAGAAACAGACTTTCCCAAAGTCACACCGCAGTTAGCTTTGCAGATGAGACCAGAACCCTTTATACTATTAGTTTAGTAATGTCAGGCTATAGGGCAAAAGGGACTTTGGAGAGTACCGGTTCCTACCATCTGATTTTATGAAATTTAATTAATTTAGTACAACATGTAAACCAGACAGTGCCAGGACCTGTGCCAGGCGCTGCAAGCTTGTAGGCGATCCTAGGCAAAGGAAGGGGCCGGTAGGGGAGGCAGATGTGTGAACAGCTACCGGACAATGGGATCAATGGTGTTTTCATGGGACAGACTATACTATATAGCAGAAAGAACATTGGGATTCGAGTCTGTACACCTGGAGGTGCAGAGGGGGCAACTCTTGGTATCTAGGTTCTGCCACTTTCTGTAGGACCTTGGACAATTTTATTAACCCCTCTGGGCCTCAGTTTCCACTTCTGATAAAAAGAGTTATCTATCTCTGCTGCACGTGCCCACCACACTTGGAAATGGTAAGAGGGTTCATCAGATGGAATGGGATTCGTAGAGACGGGCAGTTCTGTGCTCTGGACAGCCAGGAGAAACGTGGTGGCTACAGTCCCTGACTGGGGTCCCCTCACCTCGGTCCAGGTCCGTATGTACTCACGCACAGTTGCTATCATCGGCGGCTTTCTTGTGCTGGCCAGCGGCGCCGGGGAGCTCTACCGCCGGAAACCCCGCAGCCGCTCCCTCCAGTCCACCGGCCAGGTGTTCCTGGGCATCTACCTCATCTGCGTGGTAGGTTGGGGGACTGTTGGCTGGAAGTGCTTGCCTGGGGGTGAGGTTTGAACCCCTGCCTGGCAGAACGCAGGGAGGTGGGCAGAATAAGGCCTTGCATGTAGTTCCTGATGGTCTGCCTCCTGGGAGCTGCCCCAGCCGGCTTTTGGGCCTCAGGGCCCTTCAAGTGCCTGAGACCTGGCTCAGAGTCCCTTCTTCCAACATTATTGCCACCAGAGAGAGAAGAGAAGAGGTTCGACTGACCATTCAGTCCCAAGCCTGAGAGTCAGGAGAACAAGGTGGACTAGTCCTCTCGTGGCTGCAGCCCCCGGAGGACTGGGAGAGGGGGCAAAGGAGAGGTTTGCTGGGGTTCAGACCCCAGATGGGGCTCTATAGCTTAGAGTTGGCGGGTGTTGCCTAGGGTAGCCAGTT